>NC_041383.1:353954589-354010881 GCF_002162155.2 Triticum dicoccoides
AAAAGGAAAAAGGTGGGGGGGGCGAATCCTACTAGGAGTGGAGTCCTAGGAGGACTCCCCCCACGGCGCGCCCCTCCTAGTCACCAGCCTCCTCCCCCTCTTTTATATACGGGGGCGGGGAGCACCCCAGAGGCACATCATTGTCTTAGCCGTGTGTGGTGCCCCCTCCACCGTTTACTCCTTCGATAGTATCATCGTAGTGCTTAGGCGAAGCCCTGCATGGATCACATCACCAACACCATCATCACGCCGTCGTGCTGACGAAACTCTCCCTCGACCCTCTGCTGGATCAAGAGTTTGAGGGACGTCATTGAGCTGAACGTGTGCTAAACTCGGAGGTGCCGTACATTCGGTGCTAGATCGGTTGGATCATGAAGACGTTCGACTACATCAACCGTGTTAACCTAACGCTTCCGCTTTCGGTCTACGAGGGTACTTGGACATACTCTCCCCCTCTCGTTGCTATGCATCTCCTAGATAGATCTTGAGTGATCGTACGAAAATTTCTGAAATTGCATGCTACGTTCCCCAACAGTGGCATCCGAGCCAAGTCTATGCATAGATGATATGCACGAGTAGAACACAAAGAGTTGTGGGAAATAATAGTCATGCTACTTATGACCAATGTCTTACTTTGATTCAGCGGTATTGTTGGATGAAGCGGCCTGGACCAACATTACATGATCACGTTCATGAGACCGGTTCTACCGACGTGCTTTGCACATAGGTGGCTGGCGGGTGTCTGTTTCTCCAACTTTAGTTGAATCGAGTTTGACTACGGCCAGTCCTTGTTGAAGGTTAAAACAACACACTTGACGAAAAATCGTTGTTGTTTTGATGCGTAGGTAAGAACGGTTTTTGCTAGAAGCCCGTAGCATCCACGTAAAACTTGCAACAAAAAAGTAGAGGATGTCTAACTTGTTTTTGCAGGGCATGTTGTGATGTGATATGGTTAAGACATGATGTGATATAAATTGTTGTATGAGATGATCATGTTTTGTAACAAAGTTATCGGCAACTGGCAGGAGCCATATGGTTTTCGCTTTATTGTATGAAATGCAGTACCCATGTAATTGCTTTACTTTATCACTAAGCGGTAGCGATAGTCGTAGAAGCAATAGTTGGCGAGACTACAACGATGCTACGATGGAGATTAAGGTGTCAAGCCGGTGACAGTGGAGATCATGATGGTGCTTTAGAGATAGAGATCAAAGACACAAGGTGATGATGGCCATATCATGTCACATATTTTGATTGCATGTGATGTTTATCTTTTATGCATCTTATTTCTCTTAGTACGGCATAAGTGTTCTCTCTGAGTATGCACCGTTGCTACAGTTCATCGGGCCGAGACACCACGTGATGATCGGGTGTGATAAGCTCTATGTTCACATATAACGGGTGCAAGACAGTTTTGCACGTGTATAATACTCGGGTTAAACTTGACGAGCCTAGCATATGCAGATACGGCCTCAGAACACTGAGACCGAAAGGTCGAACGTGAATCATATAGTAGATATGATCAACATAGAGATGTTCACCATTGAAAACTACTCCATCTCACTTGATGATCGGACATGGTTTAGTTCATATGGATCACGTGATCATTTAGATGACTAGAGGGATGTCTATCTAAGTGGGAGTTCTTTAGTAATATGATTATTTGAACTTTAATTTATCATGAACTTAGTCCTGATAGTTTTTTGCGTATCTATGTTGTTGTAGATCAATGGCCCGTGCTACCGTTCCCTTGAATTTTAGCGTTCCTAGAGAAAGCTAAGTTGAAAGATGATAGTAGCAATTACAGGGACTCGGTCCATAACTTGACGATTATCCTCATTGCTGCATAGAAGAATTATGTCCTTGAAGGACCGCTAGGTGCAAGGCCTGCTGCAGGAGATGATGCTGACGTTATGAACGTTTGGCAAGCTCAATCTGATGACTACTCGATAGTTTAGTGTGCCATGCTTTACGGCTTAGAATCTGGACTTCAAATACGTTTTGAACATCATGGAGCATATGAGATGTTCCAAGAGTTCAAGTTAATATTTCAAGAAAATGCCCAAGTTGAGAGAGATGAAGTCTTCAACAAGTTCTATAGCTGCAAGATGGAGGAGAATTGTTCTGTCAGTGAACACATACTCAGAATGTTTGGGTACCATAACCACTTGACTCAGCTGGGAGTTAATCTTCCTGATGATAGTGTCATTGACAGAGTTCTTCAATCACTGCCACCAAGCTATAATGGCTTCGTGATGGACTATAATATGCAAGAGAGGGAGAAGACAATTCCCAAGCTCTTCGCAATGCTAAAGGCTGCGGAGGTAGAAATGAAGAAGGAGCATCAAATGTTGATGGTTAATAAGACCACTAGTTTCAAGAAAAAGGGCAAAAGGAAACGGGGAACTTCAAGAAGAATAGCAAGCAAGTTGCTACTCCTGGGAAGAAACCAAAGTCTGGACCTAAGCCTGAAACTGAGTGCTTCTACTTTTAAAGGACTGGTCACACGAAGCGGAACTGCCCCAAGTATTTGGCGGATAAGAAGGATGGAAAAGTGAAAGGTATATTCGATATACATGTTATAGATGTGTACCTTACTAATGCTCGTAGTAGCACCTGGGTATTTGATACTGGTTCTGTAGCTCATATTTGCAACTCGAAATAGGGGCTACGGATTAAACAAAGATTGGCTAAGGACGAGGTGACGATGCGCGTCGGAGATGATTCCAAGGTTGATGTGATCGCTGTCAGCATGCTACCTCTACATCTACCTTCGGGATTAGTTTTAGACCGGAATAATTGTTATTTGGTGCCAGTGTTGAGCACGAACATTATATCTGGATCTTGTTTGATGTGAGACGGTTATTCATTTAAATCAGAGAATAATGTTTGTTCTATTTATATGAGTAATATCTTTTCTGGTCATGCACCCTTGATGAGTGGACTATTTTTGTTGAATCTCGATCAGAGTAATACACATGTTCATAATATCGAAGCCAAAAGATGCAAAGTTAGTAATGATAGTGCAACTTATTTGTGGCACTGCCGTTTAGGTCATATAGGTGTAAAGCGCATGAAGAAACTCCATGTTGATGGGATTTTGGAATCACTTCATTATTAATCACTTGATGCTTGCGTACCATGCCTCATGGGCAAGATGACTAAGACTCCGTTCTACGGAACAATGGAGCGAGCCACTGACTTATTGGAAATAATACATACCGATGTATGCGGTCCGATGAGTGTTGAGGCTCGCGGCGGGTATCGTTATTTTCTGAAATTCACAGATGATTTGAGCAGATATGGGTATATCTACTTAATGAAACATAAGTCTGAAAACATTTGAAAAGTTTAAAGAGTTTCAGAGTGAAGCGGAAAATCCTCATGACAAGAAAATAAAGTTTCTACGATCTGATCGCGGAGGCGAATATTTGAGTTATGAGTTTGGTCTTCATTTGAAACAATGTGGAATAGTTTCGCAACTCACGCCACCTGGAACACCATAGCATAATGGTGTGTTCGAACGTCGTAACCGTACTTTATTAGATATGGTGCGATCTATGATGTCTCTTATTAATTTACCGCCATCGTTTTGGGGTTATGCTTTAGAGACAGCTGCAATCACGTTAAATAGGGCACCATCTAAATCCATTGAGACGACACCATATGAACTGTGGTTTGGCAAGAAACCTAAGCTATCGTTTCTTAAAGTTTGGGGCTGCCATGCTTATGTGAAAAAGCTTCAACCTGATAAGCTCGAACCCAAATCAAAGAAATGCGTCTTCATAGGATACCCAAAAGAAACTATTGGGTACACCTTCTATGACAGATCCAAAGGCAAGATGATAGAGGCAAAGGTGTCCCGTCTTTTGATGAGATGGTGAATATCGTTTCGGAGGAGTAGACTTTGACGACCTGACTACGTACATGCAAGGTCACGCCTTAGTATTCGCTAAACCAACTTCGAGAGGTTATTGACCATGCCAGAGCACGATCAACCTGACCACGAGGGTCTATTTCCTACGAGCAAACGAAGAACAAGCAAGAAACTAAGATTGCAATCTGGATATTGCAAATATAAGATGAAAGCTTTATTGATAAAGATGGGGTTCTGTGACGTCTTGGTCTGGACGTTGAACACAAACGAAGTACGCGAAGTTGCAGCTATGGCAAACTATTAATCTAAACAAAATCCAAAGTCTAAACGGTGCACTAAGGGCTGTATATATGGAGGAAGAGGGGGGAATTTCGTGGCCCTTGCTGGAGGGGTCCGGAACCAAGCCTATCTCTTGTTTCGCCACACGTATGGACTCTAAAAATAGCCTATACTTATGTATTTCCAAAATACATGGGCCTGGCCCAATAAAAAGGTGATACAACACCTAGAATAGCCTCTGGATGAAATTTATGAAGTGGCATCTTGTATATTTTGTCCAAGGCTTCATGCACTCATTATAGTGGCTTCAAAGTCCTGAAATCATCACTTGTAACTTCGTTCTTGTCCCCCTTGCGCATGCCATCATCTCCATGCTTGGTCTTGCTCCAGTGTTCGTCCCTCTTATCCATGTCAGGCCCTTCATTTGTAAGCAAAACAAATGTATCCAATTTAGGCAGCATCATATTCTCATGAACATTAGAATCATTACCAAGAAACAAAAGTACCTGATAATTTAATTGGCGTGCTTGAGCTCTAGTAATTGGTCTAGTATATGTAGCAGTAGGGGTAGCAAATTGTGCTGGTTGTTCCTGCTTCTTGTATCACGACTGGAGGTGGCACCTGATGAAGGTGCTGGTAAGTTCGCGCCAATGCTTGTCGATCCTGCACTTCACGTTCAGCTTTACAAGCAAGATGGAGTAAACGAGTGATATTAGTATAATCCTTATACTCTAGAATGGTCAAAAATCTGATGTAGATTAGAACCCTAGAGGCTGATCTTTCACGTTTGGAGCGGATCCCTATGAGGAACACAAAGAACACGAGGAGAGGAACGAGGGAAAAATACGAGAAAACACTCAACCAACAAGAATAAAGTCACACATGTGCTAGATCATCGAAACACAAAAGGTGGCAAGATCCAAATCCAACAAGGGACGATACATAGGGTAACGGTTCTTCTCCGTGAGGAGGCCTTGAAGACGGTATTCTCCGGATAGAGGTCTTGAATCCAAGTGGATCTTCTCCGAAGAGGTGTCGGTCCCTCACGAAGGAGTAGATCGGGATGGATGAGCGAGGCTCTTTCTCACAAATGAGCCAAATCAACACTAACCCTAGCTAGGGGGTGGGAGGGGTCTATTTCTAGTCTAAGGGGATGAAAGGGTAAGTGGCTTGGGCCCAACACACGGGCGGACGCACATGCATCGGAGCTCCAACGATCACCGGTCGTCTGAAGGCTCACGAGGGTTCGGACATCCGGTGCCGGTCGGGCGTCCAATGTTTTGGTTCTGGACAGCAATTGTCGGTTGTCCGATCGGGGTCGGTCGTCCGGTCGTCCGGAAGTCTCCGTTCTTCCACTGTTTTAGCTCGGGAGTGGTTGTGCCGGTCATGCGAAGAGGCTCGATCGTCCGGGCGCTGGGAGGTGTTGGACGTCCGGTCGGCGTCGGTTATCCGGCCGCTGTAGCGTGCGAAGGTTGGGGCTTGGCTGGTTGTTTGGACCTTCCAGGCATCGGTCGTCCGGTTGGCGTCAGTCGTCCGGTCGACGTCGGTCGTCCGAAAGATGGGAGTTTCGAGTGATCCTTCCTCTTGTCCGTTGGCCACGGTGTCCTCGTCGTCTTGTCCATGGGGTGTAGCTGATCTGTGGCTCTCCTCCAAACACCTGATCACACATAGCATCTCGGACTTAGGCAGTAGCCATGTCTCACATGAAGAAGAGGGGAACTCAAGTAGGAGTGATGTCACCTCGAATTGAATAGCACGAGCTCTCGCTCTTGTCATGGGTCCAAGCGGTGTTGAAGGGAATGTAGGTACGTCCATGGGCATGATCATGGGATGCTCCGCATCATCTTCCCCCTTGGGAAAGATCTGACCTCGGATCGTATGCTTCATCACCATGGTATGGCGATAGGTCCTTGACATTGAAGATGTCACTCACGTTGTACTTGTCGTGTGGGATGTCGATCTTGTAAGCGTTGTTGTTGTAGCGTGCTAGCACCTTGAAGGGTCCATCGGCTCGAGGTAGAAGTCTGGACTTGCGTTCGTTGGGGAAGCGGTCCTTGCAAAGGTGTAGCCACACGAGATATCCAATGTTGAATATAATGGGTTGCTTGTTGATGTTGAGCTTGGTCGCGAGTCGTTGTACTTGGCGCTCGATGGTGTGCCTTGTATCTGCATGCATCTTCTTGAGGTAGCTTGCTCATGCACTCGCGTCCATGTTGGTGCGCTCTTGTAGTGGAAGAGGTAGGATGTCTAATGGAGACTTGCCGGTAGTTGAATGTCTTGCGCGGTTGTAGGCGTACTCGGTGATGGGGAGACACTCCTCCCACTCCTTAATGTTCCTCTTGATAAACACGCAAAGTAGAGTGGAGAGTGTACGGTTCGTCACCTCCGTTTGGCCGTCGGTTTGAGGATGGTAAGCCGAAGAGAACAAGAGCTTGATTCCGAGCTTCGCGCATAGAGTCTTCCAAAAATAACTCAAGAACTTGACGTCGCGGTCCGAGACAATCGTTTTGGGCACTCCATGTAGTCGCAAGATTTCCCTACAAATGATATACGCAACATGTGAAGCATCGTCTTTCTTGTTGCATGGAATAAAATGCGCCATCTTAGAAAATCGGTCCACAACAACAAACACGGAATCCTTTCCATTTTGAGTTCTAGGCAATCCAAGTACAAAGTCCATGCTAATGTCTTCCCAAGGTTGATAAGGAATAGGAAGAGGCATGCAAATACCATGGGATTGATCTTTAGACTTAGCTTTGCGACATGTAGAGCATCGGTTGATGAAGCGTGAGACGTCGCGGAACATCTTGGGCCAGAAGTAGTTCTTGGAGAGCATGGCGAATGTCCTGTCGCGTCCAAAGTGTCCCATGACTCCGCCTCCATGAGCCTCTTTCAAAAGGATCAAACGAAGAGAAGACTCAGGAATGCAAAGTTTGTTAGCTCTCATAAGATAATCATCCTTGATGTAATATCATTCCCAAGATGTATGCATCAAACACTTAGCATAAGGAGTAGCAAAGGTAGGATCATTCACATACAAGCCTTTTACGTGCTCAAAGCCAATAACATTCAACCCAAGTTTAGTGACAAGCGTGCATATGCGGGAAAGGGCATCCGCCACTACATTTTCCTTACCCTTGATGTACTTGATGCCATAAGGAAAAGACTCTATAAATTCACTCCATTCTGCATGATGCTTGTACAACTTAGTTTGACCTTTTAAGTACTTAAGCGTTTCATATTCGGTATGTATGACAAAATCATGAGGTCTAAGATAATGTTCCCAAACATGTAACACACGTACTAAAGCATAAAATTCTTTGTCATAGATGGGATAGTTGAGTTGAGCGCCAGAGAGTTTTTCACTAAAATATGCAATAGCTCATTTTTCTTGCTTCAAAACTCCGCCAATGCCATGACCGCTTGCATCACAATGAACCTCAAAAGTTTTGTCAAAATTGGGTAAAGCAAGAATCGGAGCATGAGTAAGCAAAGATTTGAGCTCATCAAAAGCGGTAGATTGTAAGGGTCCCCAAAAAACGGAGCATTTTTCTTACTCAAGGCATGCTAAGGTGCGGCGATGGTGCTAAAGTCTTACACAAAGCGACGATAGAAACCCGCAAGGCCAAGAAAGCTACGCACTTGTTGCAAATTGGTGGGTTGGGGCCAAGTTTTAATTGCTTCAATTTTAGATTCATCAACATGGACACCCTTTGAGGAAACAACGAAACCCAAGAAAACAAGTTTGTCAACATCGAACGTGCACTTTTTCATGTTGGCATAAAGGTGTTCCTTGTGAAGAGTTTGCAAAACAGCCCTAACATGATTAAGATGATCTTTCATGGATTTGCTAAAGACAAGTATGTCGTCGAAGTAGACCACAACAAACACTCCTATGTAAGGGCGAAGCACAAAATGCATAAGATGCATGAAAGTACCAGGAGCTTCCAATAAACCCATAGGCATAACCAACCACTCGTACAAGCCAAATTTGGTTTTGAAAGCGGTTTTCCATTCATCACCTTCTTGTATGCGGATTTTATAGTAGCCACTTTTAAGATCAATTTTTGAGAAAATGGTGGCACCGCTATGTTCATCTAGCATATCATCTAGGCGAGGAATGGGATTCCTATAACGAACGGTGATAGCATTGATGGGTCTACAATCCAAGCACATGCGAAAACTACCATCTTGCTTGGGCACAAGTATAACCAGAATGGCACAAGGGCTTAAGCTTTCACGTACATGTCCGTCGTCGATGAGTTGTTGTACTTGCCGTTGGATCTCCTTAGTTTCTTCGGGGTTGATGCGGTAGGGAGCTTTGTTAGGTAGAGGTGCTCCGGGGATGAGGTTAATTCGGTGCTCAATGCCTCGTAGTGGAGGTAGACCAGGAGGTAGCTCATTTGGGAAAACATATTTGAATTCCTGCAAAAGAGAAGACAACACTAAAGGTAGATCGTGAGAGGTGTTAGTTTTTGGTGCCTCGTCCTTGCACACAAGGAAAAAGTGCATAACAATCAATGGGTTCTCACACACTTCTCTCATCTCACTTTTGGTGGCAAATAGGACGAAGTTTTTATTGTCGCTCATCGTGGAGGCACTCGGTTTTGGCTTGTGGATCTCACTCTATTTGGGTGGATCACTCTCTCAATCTTTTCTCCACAATGGGTGGCTTGCTTGTCGGCGATCACTTGACTAGGAGACATAGGTCGTAGCACATATTCCTTCCCTTTCTTCTTGAAGCTATAGTGATTGGTACGCCCGTTGTGGATGACGCTGCAGTCAAATTGCCATGGTCGACCAAGAATGAGGTGGCAAACGGACATCGGGACGACATCACACTCCAAAGTGTCTTCATATGCTCCAATATTGAAGGAAACCTTGACCGTATGCTCTACTTTTATAGTGCCAGAATCACTTATCCGTTGGACCTTGTATGGGTGCGGGTGCTTCATCTTGACCAATTGGAGCTTGGAGCATAGTTCTTCACTTGCCAAGTTGTGACAACTACCTCCATCGATATGACCTTGATGGGTCGTCCATTGATGCCGGCCTTTGTGTGGAAGATGTGGCATCTTTGGTTTTCATCTTGTTGATGTTGAAGAGTCAAGACTTCGGAAACAACGAGAGCGAGGCTTGAATCCTCATCACAAAAGACTTGATCATTTTCATCTTCATTCACGCGCTGGTGCATGGCCACTTGTTCAACAGCTTCCATTTCCTCTTCACTCATGGAATCATATGTTCCATCGTCATTGAGGATCATGGTGTGCTTGTTTGTACATTGAAATGATTTGTGGCCTCGGCCGCCGCAAGCGAAACACTTGAAGGAGCTTGTCTTGACGGTCTCATCGGTTTGAGTAGATGATAAAGCGCGCGGCTAGAAGTTGCTTGTAGGAGGAGGAGGACGACTTGAGGTTGTCGAAGTTTTCTTGTAACTCTACTTGTCGTCGTTGCTTGTAGATGGCTTGGTTGAGGTAGAAGATGTTTGAGTCGTTGAAGCGTGGTTGTTGGAGAAGCCATAGGTCTTGGATGAGTACTTGGCGTACTTGAAGTCATCTTGCACTTGGCGTTCCGCTTTGGTAGCTTGATGCACGAGCTCAATGAGGTTGGATTAGGGTTGGAAGTCGGCAATCTTCTTGATGGGATGATTGAGGACATTCAAGAAACGTGCCATAGTTTGCTCATCATCTTCCATGACATTGGCTCTTATCATGGTTATCTCCATTTCCTTGTAATATTCTTCAACACTCTTTGTTCCTTGCGTTAGTAGTTGGATCTTCTTGAAGAGATCGCGGTTGTAGTAGGTGGGCACAAAATGTGTTCGCATGGCATCTTTCATTTGAGCCCAAGTGGTGATTGGTGGTTCGTCTCTTGCTTCTTGGCGCTCAAGGACTTGTTCCCACCATATGACCACATAGTCTTGGAACTCAAGGGATGCCATAGCGATCTTCTTCTCTTCCTCATAGTTGTGCAAATGAAAGATGTTGTCGACCTTCCATGCCCATGATAGGTACTCTTCAGGATCATTGCTTCCATTGAACTTGGGCATGGTGAACTTTAGCTTGTCGTAGCATTGCTCTTCATTGTGTTGTGGTCGAGGGTGATGATGACGCCCTTGACGTGGAGGATAATCAACCTCATGTTGCTCTTGGCGTGGAGGATGTCCATGATCATCTTGCTCTTGTTGAACTTGAGGTTGTTGAGGTGCTTGTCGAGCTTGAGGAGGAGGGTGAGGAACTTGACGTTGCACTCTTGGTTGGTAGTTCCGCTCTTGGATTTCTTCTCGAAGTGCTTCCTCTTGATTGCGCCTATCGTGGTTGCGTTTGGCAATGGCTCGACTTGATTCTTGAAGGGCACGTTGTGCCTCAAGAGCTTTCTCTTCACGTTGATGTTGTTGAAGACGTTGAGCTTTGGCGTCTTGTTCATCTTGATGTTGTCACGCTCGTTCTTCCTCTTGGCAACATTGATGTTCTCGTTCTTGAGCTGGTGCAAAATGATCTTGGTTGGGTTGATGACGATGTGCTTGCTCGTCGACTTGCTCTTGCGAATGATTGTCGTGTAGAGGATTGCGAGATGCATGATGGTCTTGACACGCGGCTCGGAGTAGAGTGTTTGATGTCGGTGTACTTGAGCCAGAGAAGGTGTCATCGGTGTGTCAACTTGAGCGGCTTCGTCTTCACTATGAAGAAGTAGAAGGAGGGCGGTTCACCAACAAGGCACGGATCTCGTCCATTCTTGCATCGTTCTCTTGCTTGTGAGCGTCGAGCTTGTTGTCGAAGTAGTCTCTTGTTCGTTGCTCGGAGAGTCGCAAGTCGGTGGCGAGATTGTCGATGCGGTCGCTCATTGCTTGTTGCTCTTGATGCAAAGCTAGTTGTGCACCAAAGAGGTGGCTCTTGGTGACATATGATGACATTTCATCGTCTTGCTCGATGAAGAGTGGGTTGGTAGAAGAACTTGGCCTATCCATCGTTCCAAGCAAAAATGTGAGTGGGAGAAAGAGAAGAACTCGTACCAAATGTACCTTGACCAATGTTGAAAGTGGATCAATGATCACTCAAGTGTGGACAATGAAATAGTACAATTGGTACTAATTATTTTCGGTTCTCACACCTACACAAGTAAAAGCTTATGGTGGAGCTTGGTTAGGATGGTGGCACAAAATTTGATGCAATTGTTAGTGAGCTTCAATAATGTTGGAAAAGATTCACAAATTTGCAAATGCAACAAGTAGACCAAGCAAGGTATGGTACACGGAGACACACACGCAAATAGATAAGTGGGGTTGTGCAAACCAAAAATGAGCCAAAATGTGGAGTCCACGAAAATGCTCTTGTTGCACAACGCTAGAGAGATGCTAGCACGATTGCTCAATAGCGGAGATGTAACTTGTGCACAACCTACTAGGACAAAATGCAACGACCTCTATCCCAAGTATGCTATATGTATGGTATTTCGGTGATATGATCCAAGATGATCGGATATGACAATCTTAATGTAGTATGATGCTATGGTTCTTGCTTATAAGCTCTTTGCTTATCTTTCCCTTCTTGCTTAAAAGCTTGTTTGGCTCTTTCTCTTTTGAGCTCTTTTCTCATGCAAAACTTCACGAACCAAGATAGCAATTGTGTATACGATGACAACTTTGTGACACAAAAGATGATACCAAGATATGCACCACTATGATATGGTATGTATGTTATGGATTATGTTCACTAATGTGCACAAGTCACGTTGCCGGAAATACTCAAAGGCTAGTCTCGATGGGTAAGCAACCCAAAATTAAGGCTATGTGGTTATCAATGCAATGGATGGGATGACAAAGATGTCGTCGAGGTTACCATCCTTAGCGATGATGAATCCTTTCCGAAGATGAGCGGTGGTGATGATGATGTCGAACCGTACCTATATAGCCAAAACATAATAGGACACGGGAACCACAACTCAAATTCTCAAAGACCAAATTGTGTCAAAACTTGTCAGAGTGCGAGATGGGTAAGTGATGGTGGTTGCCGAAAGCGGTGGTGGTATGCAAGTGCGTAAGCGGAAAGTGGCGGTGGAACGGGGGAAACCGAACTGAAAATATTCAGTTTCGTCAGGAACGGTCGGACGACCGATGGTGGTCGGACGACCGGGAGTCGTCGGATGTCCGGTGTCGGTCGGACGTCTGATGCCTGGGCGATTTCGGGCACGGGATGAACAACTCGGTTTCATGGTGGATGATGGTGGAGAGGTCAAATTCGAGCGATTTTGTGGATGGAAAAGGGTGGGGAGGGCGGGGGAAGCTAGATCCACACGTGGCAACACAAATCCATGGATCAAATCCAACAAAACTTCATCACACCAACAAATCACAAACAAAAATTGGGGCTAATGTTTGTGGGGATTTTTGAAATTGGGGAAGAACACAACAAAATCAAGCTATAAAAAGAGAGGTAGGGACTCCAAAAACGTGATCAACGTGGCTCTAATACCAAGATTATGTAGAGTAGAACCCTAGAGGTCGATCTTTCACGTTTGGAGCGGATCCCTACGAGGAACACGAAGAACACAAGGAGGGGAACGAGGGAAAAACATGAGAAAACACTCAACCAACAAGAATAAAGTCACGCATGTGCTAGATCAACAAAACACAAAAGGATGCAAGATCCAAATCCAACAAGGGACGATACATAGGGTAACCGGTTCTTCTCCACGAGGAGGTCTTGAAGATGGTCTTGTCCGGATGGAGGTCTTGAATCCAAGTGGATCTTCTCCGAAGTGGTGTCGGTCCCTCACGAAGGAGTAGATCAGGATGGATGAGCGAGGCTCTATCTCACAAATGAGCTAAATCAATGGTAACCATAACTAGGAGGTGGGAGAGGTCTATTTGTAGTCTAAGAGGACGAAAGGGTAAGTGGCTTCGGCCCAACACATGGGCAGACGCACAGGCGTCGGACGTCCGACGGTCACCGGTCGTCCGGAGGCTCACGAGGATTCGGACGTCCGGTGCCGGTCGGACGTCCGATGTTTTGGTTCTGGACAGCAATTGTTAGTCGTCCGGTCGGGGTCGGTCATCCGGTCGTCCGGAAGTCTCCGTTCTTCCGTTGTTTTGGCTTGGGAGTGGTTGTGCCGGTCGTCCGGATAGGCTCGGTCGTCCGGGCGCTGGGAGGTGTCATATGTCCGGTCGGCGTCAGTCATCCGGCCGCTGTAGCATGTGAAGGCTTGGGCTTGCCTGGTCGTTTGGAGCTTCCAGGCGTCGGTTGTCCGATTGGCATCCGACGTCTGGTCGGTGTCGGTTGTCCAAAGGCTGGGAGTTTCGAGCGGGCCTTCCTCTTGTCCGTTGAACTCGGTGTCCTCGCCGTCTTGTCCATGGGGTGTAGCTGATCCGTGGCTCTCCTCCAAACACCTGATCACACATAGCGTCTCGGACTTAGGCAGTAGCCATGTCTCACATGAAGAAGAGGGGAACTCAAGTAGGAGTGATGTCACCTCAGATTGAATAGCAGGAGCTCTCACTCTTGTCATGTGTCCAAGTGGTGTCGAAGGGAATGTAGGTACGTCCATGGGGATGATCGTGGGATGCTCCGCATCAGAATCTCTCTATTTAATCCACCCATAAAACATGCAAGCATAGCTTCATTCTCGTCAACAATACCACATCTAATCATGCCAGTTTGTAATTCTAGATAATATTTTTCTACAGAATTTTTTCCTTGTCTTAAATGCTGCAATTTTTGAAGCAATTCACGTTGATAATATGGTGGAACCCAACGAGTACGCATATCAGTTTTCAAAGCAGCCCAAGTAACTGGAATAGGATATAATCTACAATGTTCAGACCACCATACACATTCAAAACTAGTGAAAGCACAAACAGCAGCAGCAACCCGTCTCTCCTCGGGATATTGTAAACATGTAAAACGTTGTTCAGTTTCTAACTCCCAAGTAAGATATATATCAGGAACATATCTACCCTCAAATGGTGGAATATTCAATTTCAGTTTAGGAACATGGTCATGATCTTGTAGCTGAGGTGGTGGTGCAGGCCTACCATTGCAATTATTTGCATGTGGACGACCTGGTGCTGGTGCTGGTGGTTGCACATAGTTCTGATTTTGATCAACCTTATCCTCATAATCGCCCGCATAATCGTCATCCTCCTCGGTCCTAGCAGCAGCAGTAGCAGGAGCCACAGAAGCATCAATAGTAGGTGCAGCAGCACCAGAATTTTGACCAAGCTCAAGAGGAACGTGTTGTGCTCATCCCACTTGATTTGGAAGGCAACATTGTAGTTGATGCTGGTGTTGTTGTTGTAGAGGTGCGACAGGTGCAGCCGGCAGTGGTGGTGGAAGACGCGCGAGCAATTCATTAAACTTGTTATCGAGCTTTGTTTCGAATGTCTTCTCAATGCCATCTATCTTCTCCATGGCCTCTTCAAATCTGTTTAGCACATCTTGCACCTGTCCACTCATCATTTGCTGAAATTTATCATGTAGCTGTTTGTTCGTCTTGTTCTCTCAATCATTCTCATCGGCTTGTGATCCTGCCATGGTTAGTAGCAATAGAAACACAAAAGAATATGATCCTACAGACTACTATGAAGCGGTTGTGATGGTGGTATGCCACAAATCCTTCAAGCGAATCTCAAATTCTTACCAGTTCTTACCCAGTAGCAGGTGGTGAACGGCAACCGTTGTAGTCAAAACTCTCAAAGCTTGGATAGAGCGAATACTAGGGAGAGTAAAACGCACGATGTAGATGTATGTGGAGCTGAGAAGGCTTATAATATGGTAGCGAAAAGGGTTAGCAATAATCAATTAAGAGATGCAAAGTTGAATAAATGCTCAACGACGGTACTGTGCTGGTCCTAGGCTAGACCGTGCTAGAGACGCGAGCCTAGAACACTAACAAAATCACGGCGAGACACATAATCAAGGGAGGAGCATACTGAAATTTTTTTCTCTTTTTGTTCTCTTTTTTTTGCTCCGCAACAATTTTTTTTCGAAAAAGTCTACAAATGGTCTAAAATCTGCCTAGCCAGAATTTTCCAGACTTAGTTTTTTTAAGATTGGAACTATTTTTCTACTGCGGGTGGCACAGAAGTTGGGGAGTCCTACTCTGTCACGACTCGGAGTATCGCATGATCCGGAAATCAAAAATAAAGGAACAAATACTGGACTCGGACTAGGACTGGTGGCGGAGATGAATATGGTGGAAACTCGGACTTGTGGGAGATATATGTAGGGCGGTGGAACACGGACTGGTGGCGAATCTCTGATGGAGGTGGACTCGGATTATCGTGATGGCGGTGAATATGGTCGTATATGGCAGCGGTGATGACGATGGTCGTATATGGCAGCGGTGACGATGGTGGTATATGGCAGTGGTGATGATGATGTTGGTATATGGCAGCGGTGATAACGATGGTGGTATATGGCAGCGGTGATGATGATGGTGCTATATGGCAGTGGTGATGACGGTGATGTGGTGGCGGCGTGATAACTTGTGAACAGAACTCGACACTCTAAAGGACAAAACACTAAGACCGACAACTAGATACGACGATGCAACCGCAAATTCAACAATGCAAAACACTAAAAAGATTATGCAAAGGCTCGGATTGGTTCGGCTATGATGAACTAACCCTAAAAAAATTGGATTTTTCGTGGACTATAGGTATCAAGAACAAACTCGATCTAAACTACGAAAAATTGTAAAATCTCACCGAGCAACCTGGAAATATGATACCACTTGATAGAGGCAAAGGTGTCCTGTCTTTCGATGAGATGGTGATTATCGTTTCGAAGGAGTAGACTTTGATGATCCGACTACGTACGTGCAAGGACGTCGTGCCTTAGCAATAGCTAAACCAACTCCGAGAGGTTATTGACCACGCCCGAGCATGATCAACCTGACCACGAGGGTCTATTTCCTGCTAGCAAACAAAGAACAAGCAAGAAACTGAGATTGCAATCTCGATATTGTAAATATAAGATGAAACCTTTATTGATCAAGATGGGGTTCTGTGACGTCTTGGTCTGGTTGTTGAACACAAATGAAGTATGTGAAGTTGCAGCTATGGAAAACTATTAATCTAAACAAAACCCAAAGTCTAAACGGTGCCCTACGGGTTGTATATATAAAGGAAGAGCGGGGGGGATTTCGTGGCCCTTGGTGGAGGGGTCCGAAACCAAGCCTATCTCTTGTTTCCCCACACGTATGGACTCTAAAAATAGCCTTTACTTATGTATTTCCAAATTACATGGGCCTGGCCCAAGAAAAAGGTAATGCAGCACCTAGAATAGCCTCTGGGCAAAATTTATGAAGTGGCATCTTGTATATTTCGTCCAAGGCTTCATGCACTCATTATGGTGGCTTCAAAGTCCGGAAATTATCACTTGTAACTCCGTTCTTGTTCCCCTTGCGCATGCCATCATCCCAATGCTTGGTCTTGCTCCAGTGTTCGTCCCTCTTATCCATGCCAGGCCCTTCATTTGTAAGCAAAACAAATGTATCCAATTTAGGCAGCATCATATTCTCATGAACATTAGAATCATTACCAAGAAACGAAAGTACCTGATAATTTAATGGGCGTGTGCGAGCTCTAGTAATTGGTCCAGTATATGTAGCAGTAGGGGCTGTGGGTGTAACAATGGTATTGATGTCCTCGTTGCAGGATATTCGTTGCCAAGAATGGATCCTTTCTAGAGAAGGAGTTTCTCTCGAAAGAAGTGAGTGGGAGGAAAGTAGAACTTGATGAGGTAATTGTACTTTCTCCCGGATTGGAAAGTAGATTATCACAGAAATCAGTTCCAGTGATTCCTACACCAATTAGTGAGGAAGCTAATGCTCATGATCATTAAACTTCAGATCAAGTTACTACCGAACCTCGTAGGTCAACCAGAGTATGGTCCGCACTAGAGTCGTGCAGTAATCCTATTCTGGAAGTCATGTTACTAGATCATGATGAACATACAAACTATGAGGAAGCGATGATGAGCCCAGATTCCGCGAAATTGTTTGAGGCCATTAAATCTGAGATGGGATCCATGTATGAGAAGTTAAAAATGGATCAGTCAAAGAAAGGGTTCTTGCCTATGTTATAAGGTGTGAAGTTGAGTCAGACTCAATGCCCGACCACAGCAGAAGATAGAGAGAAAATGAAAGTTGTTCCCTATGCCTCAACCCTAGGTTCTACCATGTATGCAATGTTGTGTACTAGACCTGATGTGTGCCTTCCTATAAGTTTAGCAGGAAGGTACCAAAGTAATCCAGGAGTGGATCACTGGACAGCGGTCAAGAACATCCTGAAATACCTTGGAAGGACTAAGGATATGTTTCTCATTTATGGAGGTGACAAAGAGCTTGTCATAAATGGTTACGTCGATGCAAGCTTTGATACTGATCCGGATGACTCAAAGTCGCAAACCGGATACGTATTTATATTGAATGGTGGAGCTGTCGGTTGGTGCAGTTCCAAGCAGAGCGTCGTGGCGGGACGGAGTACATAGCTGCTTCAGAAGCAGCAAATGAAGGAGTCTAGATGAAGGAGTTCATACCCGATCTAGGTGTAATACCTAGTGTATCGGGTCCAATGAAAATCCTTTGTGACAATACTGGAGCAATTGCCTGAAGGAATCCAGATTTCACAAGAGAACCAAACACATCAAGAGACACTTCAACTCCATCCGCGATCAAGTCAAGGAGAGAGACATAGAGATTTGCAAGATGCATACATATCTGAATGTTGCAGACCCATTGACTAAGCCTCTTCCATGAGCAAAACATGATCAGCACCAAGACTCCATGGGTGTTAGAATCATTACTATGTAATCAAGATTATTGACTCTAGTGCAAGTGGGAGACTGACGGAAATATGCCCTATAAGCAATAATAAAGTTGTTATTTATATTTCCTTATATCATGATAAATGTTTATTATCCATGCTAGAATTGTATTAACCGGAAACTTAGTACATGTGTGGATACATAAACAAAACAAAGTGTCCCTAGTGTGCCTCTACTTGACTAGCTCGTTAATCAAAGATGGGTATGTTTCCTGACCATAGACATGTGATGTCATTTGATGGACGGGATCACATCATTAGAGAATGATGTGATGGACAAGACCCATCAGTTAGCATAGCATAATGATCCTTAAGTTTTATTGCTATTGCTTTCTTCATGACTTATACATGTTCCCCTGACTATGAGATTATGCAACTCCCGAATACCGGAGGAACATCTTGTGTTCTATCAAACATCACTACGTAACTGGGTGATTATAAAGATGCTCTACAGGTGTCTCCGAAGGTGTTTGTTGGGTTGGCATAGATCGAGATTAGGATTTGTCACTCCGAGTATCGGAGAGGTATCTCTGGGCCCTCTCGGTAATGCTCATCACTATAAGCCTTGCAAGCAATGTAACCAATGAGTTAGATACGGGATGATGCATTACAGAATGAGTAAAGAGACTTGTCGGCAACTAGATTGAACTAGGTATGATGATACGGACGACCGAATCTCGGACAAGTAACATACCGATGACAAAGGGAACAACGTATGTTGTTGTGCGGTTTAACCGATAAAGATCTTGGTAGAATATGTAGGAACCAATATGAAAATCCATGTTCCGCTATTGGTTACTGATCGGAGATGTGTCTCAATCATGTCTACATAGTTCTCGAACATGTAGGGTCCGCACGCTTAGCGTTCGATGACGATTTGTATTATGAGTTATGTGGTTTGGTGACCAAAGTTTGTTCGGAGTCCTGGATGAGATCACAAACATGAAGAGGAGTCTCGAAATGGCCGAGAGGTAAAGATTGATATATTGGAAGGTTACATTCGGACACCGGAATGGTTTTGGGAAGTTTCGGATAAGTTTCAGAGTACCGGGAGGTTAACGGACCCCCACCCCCCGGGAGAGTAATGGGCCAACATGGGCCTTAGTGGAGGAGAGAGGGCCGGCCATAGGAGGTGGCACCCCCCTTGCTAATCCAAATTGGGCAAGGGGTGGGGGCGGCGCCTCCCCCCTTTCCTTCTCCTATGCCCTCTCCTTTCCCCCTGTGCTGATGGTACTTTCACTATCAGTACCACCCTTGATGATAAATATGAAAGTGTGCTCATTGCCTTCCTGCGGGCGAATGTCGATGTGTTTGCCTGGCAACCATCTGATACCCCGGTGTTCCCAGGGAGGTAATCGAGCACCACCTTGTTGTTTACCCACATGCCCGACCTGTCAAGCAGAAGGTGCGGAAGCAGGCCTTGGAGCGGCAGCAGTTCATTGCCGAGGAGATCAAGAAACTTGAGGCAGCTGGTTTGGTAAGAGGAGTACTACGTCCAACATGGTTAGCAAACCCAATGGTTGTGTGCAAGACTAATGGGAAATGGAGGCTTTGCATAGATTTCAGGGATTTGAACAAGGTATGCCCGAAGGACCCATTCCCCTTGCCGCGCATCGATTAGATTATGAATTCCACTTCCGGGTGTGATTTGCTCTCCTTTCTGGATGCATACTCTAGGTACCATCAGATATTCATGTCCAAGGAAGATGAAGAAAAGACCTTATTCATCACCCCATGTGGCACATACTGCTTTGTGCGCATGCCTTTTGGGTTGAAGAGTGTCGGGTCCACTTTTGCAAGAGCAGTCCAAATTGGTTTCGAGCCACAGTTGCACAGGAACATCGAAGCTTATATGGATCATATTGTGGTCAAGACCAAGGACAAATCAACCCTCACCCAGGATTTGGAAGAGACATTTGCTAATCTGTGCAAGATCAACTTGAAGCTGAACCCAGAGAAGTGTGTGTTTGGCATTCCCTCCAGCAAGCTACTTGGTTTCTTTGTGTCCCACCGCGGGATCGAGGCCAACCCAGATAAGATCAAGGCCATCGAGCAGATTCAGGCACCCAAGACAGTTAAGGATGTGAGGCGTTTGATAGGATGCGTTGCCGCGCTTAGCAGATTCATCTCCAAGTCTGCCGAGCGCGCCTTGCCGTTCTTCAAAATTTTGAAGAAGGCAGGACCTATGAAGTGGACCCCGGAAGCAGACGCAACATTGCAAGATTTGAAGACATACTTTTCTTCTGTGCCCACTTTGGTTGCACCCAAACCACAGGAGCCGTTGCTGCTATATCTGGCAGCCACTAATCAAGTGGTTAGCGCAACATTAGTGGCACAATGAGAAGTGGAGGAGACAGCAACCTCAGCAAGTGTCCCATCCAGGGAAGAGAGAGAGAACAACCCGGCAAGATCAGATGTGGATCATGACAAATAGAAGCACGACAGCGAAGGCAACCCCAAGGACGCGGCAAGGAGGAAAGTGGTGCAGCGCCAGTATACTTTGTCAGCTCCCTATTGTAGGGGGCTAGATCCAGGTATTCTGGCGTGCAAAAGTTGATTTTTGGTCTTGTCATGGCATCAAGGAAACTGCACCACTACTTCCAAGCCCATGAGATCATGGTTGTCACATGCTTCTCGTTGCAAAGGATACTCTAAAACCCAGAGGCTACCGGCAGGATAGTGGAATGGGCATTGGAGTTATCCAACTTTGGCCTAAAGTTTGAGGGCACATCAACGATTCGGAGAAGGGAATTGGCAGAGTTTATTGCAGAATGGACGCCAACACCTCATGAAGAAGTGCTGGAAACAGTTATCCCCGCAAGGAATCACCCCAAGAATGAATCATGTATTTCGATGGTGCATTCTCCCTACAAGATGCATGGGCTGGCGTGCTTCTCGTTGCTTCCACTACAGAGCACCTAAAGTACGTCATCTAGATGCATTTTCCCGGGAGGAGGCGACCAACAATATAGGAGAGTATGAACGGCTCCTTGCTGGGCTCAGGATTGCCACAGAATTGGGAATCAAGAAGTTGGTCATTCCAGGAGATTCACAACTTTTGTTCACCATGTTACTCAGCCCTCCATATCCCCGACAACAATGGCCCAAAAAAGGAGAAAGTTCGACTCCGGTAAGCCTCTCCCTGTAGAGCCTCTCCTGGCAGGGACCCTGCCGGAAACAACTCCCCTTCGGTTGTCGGGCTCCACCCTCCTGCCGGGCCACTGGTCCCCGCGGTCGAGGGATGCGCCCCCATGAATGAGGAGTTCCCGCTAGTCCTCGTTGCTGAGCCCCAGGATCCAACTTGGGCAAGGCACATTGTCCATTTCCTCCAAACCGGAGAACTTCCCGAAGAGCAAGAAGAAGCGGAAAGAGTAGCTCAGAGGGACAGTATGTATTAGTTTGTCGATGACAAACTATACAGAAGAAGGCCCAACGGTGTGAAATTGAAGTGCATTTGCTGGGATGAAGGAAAGGAATTGCTGGCAGAAATACACAAAGGCATGTGCGGCTCCCACATTGGATCAAGTGCTTTAGTTGGGAAAGCATTCCGGCAAGGATTCTATTGGCCCACAACCCTCCAATATGCGGTCGAGTTAGTCACAAAGTGTGAAGCCTGCCAGTTCCATTCCAAGAATATCCATCTGCCTGCCCAAGCACTTCAGACAATCCCTTTGTCATGGCCGTTTTCGGTCTGGGGGATCGATATCCTCGGCACTTTCCCCCGAGCTGCCGGGGGCTTTGAATTCTTGTTCGTTGCAATCGACAAGTTTACAAAGTGGCCGGAAGTAGCTACCGTGAGAAGTGACTGCTTAGTCACCTATCAAGTTCTTGAAAGATTTGGTGTGCCGCTTCGGGGTCCCCGCACGGATCATCACTGACAATGGCACCCAATTCACGAGTCCCGCCTTCATGTAATATGTGTGTGCCCTCAAAAGCAAGATCTCATTTGCCTCTATTGCACATCCTAGAAGCAATGGACAAGCTGAGAGGGCGAACACTGAAATGCTACAGGGACTCAAGACAAGAACATTTGATAAGCTGCTGAAGTGCGGCAGGCGATGGATCGAGAAGCTGCCGGTGGTTCTTTGATCCCTCAGAACGACACCAAATCGAGCTACAGGGCAGACACCTTTCTCCCTAGTCTATGGGGCAGAAGCAGTTATCCCCACGGAACTCATTTACGGGTCGCCTCAAGTACTTGCCTATGACGAAGTAGCGCAGGAACAGCACCGGCATGACAACGTTGTGCTTCTCGAGGAGAACTGTCTCCGGGCTGCTACGCGTGTTGCATGCTACCAGCAAGCCTTGCGTCGCTATCACAACCACATGGTTCATGCCCGGTGTTTTGAGGAAGGTGGCCTTGTCCTTAGGCGTGTTCAGTCTGCCAAGGGTACTCAATTGCAGAACTCATGGAATATTTGTAGCCCCAGATTCGATGCGCCAGGTGTCCTCCAGTTATTCGTCATTGTTGCCATGTCATTTGCTTGCGTGTTTAATTTTGCCATGTCATCGTCTGCATTTCATCTGCATGTTTTTCAAAACTTGCATCCGTTCGGGTTCCCCCGGTTCTCTCCGTTGTCCGTTCGGGGTCCAGACCTCTCGCGCGTGCCATGTCGCCCCATCTCAGACCTTGTTTCATGAGCGGGAGAAAAACGTTCTCGGAATGGACCGAGGTTTGCCGAGTGGCCTTGGTATATCACCGATAGACCGCCCGTCAAATTTCATTCCATTTGGAGGTCATTTGATGCCCCAACGGTTAACCGCGTAGCCCGAAACCCCCCTTCTCTTTGCAGCCCAGCCCCTCTTCACCACAGCCTGTGAGCCCATCCAAACCCCCTCCATGCTCTCGGTCGTTCAATCACGATCGTGTGGGCGAAAACCGCTCCTCATTTGGAGCCTCCAAGCTCCCTCTACCTATAAATATGCCTCTTCCCCGAGATTTCTCGCAGTCCAAACCCTAGCCACCGCTCCCCCGCGTCGTCGGACACGTCCGCGCCGCCCGACGCAGCGAATCCCGTGCCGCCACGTTGCCTCCCGCGCCGTCCCCACCGCCGCGGCCCGTCAGGCCCACACCAGGCCCGCCTGGGTTCTGATCTGGACCCCGAGGCCCGCAGCTACCCGCCGCCGGCCCGAGCGCCGCTGCCGGACTCCGCCCCGCCACCGCCGAAGGCCGATGCCCCGCCGCCTCCTGCTCGCGCCCCCGCCGCCGTCCTCCGACCTCGCGCCGGTGCCCCGCCACTCGACCGCGCCTCTCCTCCGCCGCTGGCCCCGCCTGTTGGGGAACGTTGCAGAAAACAAAAAATTTCCTACTCGTTTCACCAAGATCATCTAGGAGTTCATCTAGCAACGAGTGATTAGATGCATCTACATACCTTTGTAGATCGCGAGCGGAAGCGTTCAAAAGAACGGTGATGATGTAGTCGTACTCGACGTGATCCAAATCACCGATGACCAGCGCCGAACGGACGGCACCTCCGCGTTCAACACACGTACGGAACAGCCACGTCTCCTCCTTCTTGATCCAGCAAGGGAGGGAGGAGAGGTTAAGGGAGATGGCACCAGCAGCAGCATGACGGCGTGGTGTTGATGGAGCTGCAGTACTCCGGCAGAGCTTCGCTAAGCACTATGGAGGTGGAGGAGGTGTTGGGGAGGGAGAAGGAGGCAACCAAAGGCCAAGGCGTTCCGGTATGAAGTCCCTCCTCTCCCCCACTATATATAGGAGGGCCAAGGGGGGGTGGCCGGCCCTAGGAGATCCAATCTCCTAGGGGTGCGGCGGCCAAGGGGGGTTTCCCTCCCCCCCAAGGCACCTAGGACGTGCCTTCCCCTCCTAGGACTCTTCCCCCTCCATAACCCTAGGCGCATGGGCCTATGTGGGGCTGGTGCCCTTGGCCCATTAGGCCAAGGCGCACCCCCTACAGCCCATGTGCCCCCCCCGGGACAGGTGGACCCACCCGGTGGACCCCCGGGACCCTTCCGGTGGTCCCGGTACAATACCGATAACCCTGAAACTTGTCCCGATGCCCGAAACAGGACTTCCTATATATAATTCTTTACCTCCGCACCATTCCGGAACTCCTCGTGACATCCGGGATCTCATTCGGGACTCCGAACAACATTCGGGTTACTGCATATACATATCCCTACAACCCTAGCGCAACTGAACCTTAAGTGTGTAGACCCTACGGGTTCGGGAGACAAGCAGACATGACCGAGACGACTCTCCGGTCAATAACCAACAGCGGGATCTGGATACCCATGTTGGCTCCCACATGCTCCACGATGATCTCATCGGATGAACCACGATGTCGAGGATTCTATCAACCCCGTACGCTATTCCCTTTGTCTATCGATATGTTACTTGCCCGAGATTCGATCGTCGGTATCCCAATACCTCGTTTAATCTCGTTACCGGCAAGTCACTTTACTCGTACCGTAATGCATGATCCCGTGACCAGACACTTGGTCACTCTGAGCTCATTATGATGATGCATTACCGAGTGGGCCCAGTGATACCTCTCCGTCATACGGAGTGACAAATCCCAGTCTTGATCCATGTCACCCAACAGACACTTTCGGAGATACCCGTAGTCTACCTTTATAGTCACCCAGTTACGTTGTGACGTTTGGCATACCCAAAGCACTCCTACGGTATCCGGGAGTCACACGATCTCATGGTCAAAGGAATAGATACTTGACATTGGAAAACTCTAGCAAACGAACTATACGATCTTGTGCTATGTTTAGGATTGGGTCTTGTCCATCACATCATTCTCCCAATGATGTGATCTCGTTATCAATGACATCCAGTGTCCATAGTCAGGAAACAATGACTATCTGTTGATCAACGAGCTAGTCAACTAGAGGCTCACTAGGGACATGTTGGTGTCTGTTATTCACACATGTATTACAATTTCCGGATAACACAATTATAGCATGAATAAAGACAATTATCATGAACAAGGAAATATAATAATAATTCTTTTATTATTGCCTCTAGGGCATATTTCCAACAGTCTCCCACTTGCACTAGAGTCAATAATCTAGTTACATTGTGATGAATCGAACACCCATGGAATTCTGGTGTTGATCATGTTTTGCTCTAGGGAGAGGTTTAGTCAACGGATCTGCTACATTCAGGTCCGTATGCACTTTACAAATCTCTATGTCTCCATCTTGAACATTTTCACAAATGGAGTTGAAACGACGCTTGATGTGCCTTGTCTTCTTGTGAAACCTGGGCTCCTTGGCAAGTGCAATAGCTCTAGTGTTGTCACAGAAGAGCTTGATCGGCCCCGACGCATTGGGTATGACTCCTAGGTCGGTGATGAACTCCTTCACCCATATTGCTTCATGTGCTGCCTCCGAGGCTGCCATGTACTCCGCTTCACATGTAGATCCCGCCACGACGCTTTGCTTGCAACTGCACCAGCTTACTGCCCCACCATTCAAAATATACACGTATCCGGTTTGTGACTTAGAGTCATCCAGATCTGTGTCGAAGCTAGTGTCGACGTAACCCTTTACGACGAGCTCTTCGTCACCTCCATAAACGAGAAACATTTCCTTAGTCCTTTTCAGGTACTTCAGGATATTCTTGACCGTTGTCCAGTGTTCCTTGCCGGGATTACTTTGGTACCTTCCTACCAAACTTACGGCAAGGTTTACATCAGGTCTGGTACACAGCATGGCATACATAATAGAACCTATGGCTGAGGCATAGGGGATGACGCTCATCTCTTCTATATCTTCTGCCGTGGTCGGACATTGAGCTGAGCTCAATTTCATACCTTGCAACACAGGCAAGAACCCCTTCTTGGATTGATCCATATTGAACTTCTTCAATATCTTATCAAGGTATGTGCTTTGTGAAAGACCTATGAGGCGTCTCGATCTATCTCTATAGATTTTGATGCCTAATCTATAAGCAGCTTCTCCAAGGTCCTTCATTGAAAAACTTTTATTCAAGTAGGCCTTGATGCTGTCCAAGAGTTCTATATCATTTCCCATCAAAAGTATGTCATCTACATATAATATGAGAAATGCTACAGAGCTCCCACTCACTTTCTTGTAAACGCAGGCTTCTCCATAAGTCTGTGTAAACCCAAACGCTTTGATCATCTCATCAAAGCGAATGTTCCAACTCCGAGATGCTTGCACCATCCCATAAATCGAGCATTGGAGCTTGCACACTTTGTCAGCATTCTTAGGATCGACAAAACCTTCCGGCTGCATCATATACAATTCTTCCTTAAGGAAACCATTAAGGAATGCCGTTTTGACGTCCATTTGCCATATTTCGTAATCATAGAATGCGGCAATTGCTAACATGATTCGGACGGACTTCAGCTTCGCTACCGGTGAGAAAGTCTCATCGTAGTCAACCCCTTGAACTTGTCGATAACCCTTAGCGACAAGCCGAGCTTTATAGATGGTCACATTACCATCCGCGTCTGTCTTCCTCTTAAAGATCCATTTATTTTCTATGGCTCGCCGCTCAACGGGCAAGTCAGTCAAAGTCCATACTTTGTTTTCATACATGGATCCTATCTCGGATTTCATGGCTTCTAGCCATTTGTCGGAATCCGGGCCCGCCATCGCTTCTTCATAGTTCGAAGGTTCACCGTTGTCTAACAGCATGATTTCCAAGACAGGGTTGCCGTACCACTCTGGTGCGGAACGTGTCCTTGTGGACCTTCGAATTTCAGTAGGGGCTTGATCAGAAGTATCTTGATCATTATCATTAACTCCCTCTCTAGTCGGTGCAGGCACCTCAGGAACATTTTCTTGAGTTGTGCCATTTTCCGGTTCAAGAGGTAATACTTCATCAAGCTCTACTTTCCTCCCACTTACTTCTTTCGAGAGAAACTCTTTCTCCAGAAAGGACCCATTCTTGGCAACAAAGATCTTGCCTTCGGATCTGAGGTAGAAGGTGTACCCAATAGTTTCTTTTGGGTATCCTATGAAGACGCATTTTTCCGACTTGGGTTCGAGCTTTTCAGGTTGAAGTTTCTTGACATAAGCATCGCATCCCCAAACTTTTAGAAATGACAGCTTAGGTTTCTTCCCAAACCATAATTCATAAGGTGTCGTCTCAACGGATTTCGACGGAGCCCTATTTAAAGTGAATGCGGCAGTCTCTAAAGCATAGCCCCAAAAAGAAAGCGGTAAATCGGTAAGAGACATCATAGATCGCACCATATCTAACAGAGTGCGATTACGACGTTCAGACACACCATTACGCTGAGGTGTTCCAGGCGGCGTGAGTTGTGAAACTATTCCATATTTTCTTAAGTGTGCCCCAAACTCGTGACTCAAGTATTCTCCTCCACGATCTGATCGTAGAAACTTGATTTTCCTGTCACGTTGATTTTCAACCTCACTCTGAAATTCCTTGAACTTTTCAAAGGTTTCAGACTTGTGTTTCATTAAGTAGATATACCCATACCTACTTAAATCATCAGTGAGGGTGAGAACATAACGATAGCCACCGCGAGCCTCAACACTCATTGGACCGCACACATCAGTATGTATGATTTCCAATAAGTCGGTTGCTCGCTCCATTGTTCCTGAGAACGGAGTCTTGGTCATTTTACCCATAAGGCATGGTTCGCACGTGTCAAATGATTCATAATCAAGAGACTCTAAAAGTCCATCAGCATGGAGCTTCTTCATGCGTTTGACACCTATGTGACCAAGGCGGTAGTGCCACAGGTATGTGGGACTATCATTATCAACCTTACTTCTTTTGGTACTCACATTATGAACATGTGTAGCATCACGTTCGAGATTCATAAAGAATAAACCATTCACCATAGGAGCATGACCATAAAACATATCTCTCATAAAAATGGAACAACCATTATTCTCAGATTTAAAAGAGTAGCCATCTCGAATTAAACGAGATCCCGATACAATGTTCATGCTCAAAGCTGGCACTAAATAACAATTATTAAGGTTTAAAACTAATCCCGAAGGGAGATGCAGAGGTAGCGTGCCGACGGCGATCACATTGACCTTGGAACCATTCCCGACGCGCATCGTCACCTCGTCCTTTGCCAGTTTCCGCTTATTCCGCAGCCCCTGCTTTGAGTTACAAATGTGAGCAACTGCACCGATATCAAATACCCAGGAGCCACTACGGGCACTAGTAAGGTACACATCAATTACATGTATATCACATATACCTTTGGTTTTGCCGGCCTTCTTATTCGCTAAGTACTTAGGGCAGTTCCGCTTCCAGTGACCGCTTCCCTTGCAATAAAAGCACTCAGTCTCGGGCTTGGGTCCATTCTTTGGCTTCTTCCCGGCAGCTTGCTTGCCGGGCGCGGCAACCTCCTTGCCGTCCTTCTTGAAGTTCTTTTTACCCTTGCCTTTCTTGAACTTAGTGGTTTTATTGACCATCAACACTTGATGTTCCTTCCTGACTTCTACCTCCGCTGATTTCAGCATAGCAAATACTTCAGGAATGGTCTTTTCCATCCCCTGCATATTGAAGTTCATCACAAAGCTCTTGTAGCTTGGTGGAAGCGACTGGAGGATTCTGTCAATGACCGCATCATCCGGGAGATTAACTCCCAGCTGAGTCAAGCGGTTATGCAACCCAGACATAGTGAGTATGTGCTCACTGACAGAACTGTTTTCCTCCATCTTACAGCTGAAGAATTTGTCGGAGACTTCATATCTCTCGACCCGGGCATGAGCTTGGAAAACCATTTTCAGCTCTTCGAACATCTCATATGCTCCATGTCTCTCAAAACGCTTTTGGAGCCCCGGCTCTAGGCTGTAAAGCATGCCGCACTGAACGAGGGAGTAGTCATCGAAACGTGCCTGCCAAGCGTTCATAACGTCTTGTTCCGCAGGGAGAACGGGTGCGTCACCAAGCGGTGCTTGTAGGACATAATCTTTCTTGGCAGCTATGAGGATGATCCTCACGTTCTGCCATCGTCTTTCAGCTTAGTTTTCTCTAGGAACGCATTGAAGTTGAGGACTACGTTGGCCATTTGATCTACAAGACATATTGCAAAGATTTTAGACTAAGTTCATGATAATTAAGTTCAACTAATCAAATTATTAGTGAACTCCCACTTAGATTAGACATCCCTCTATCCATCTAAGTATTACATGATCCGAGTTAAACTAGACCGTGTCCGATCATCACGTGAGACGGACTAGTCAACATCGGTGAACATCTTCATGTTGATCGTATCTTCTATACGACTCATGCTCGACCTTTCGGTCTACTGTGTTTCGAGGCCATGTCTGTACATGCTAGGCTCGTCAAGTCAACCTAAGTGTTTGCTTGTGTAAATCTGTCTTACACCCGTTGTATGTGAACGTCTGAATAAAACACCCGATCATCATGTGGTGTTTTGAAACAGCGAACTGTCGCAACGGTGCACAGTTAGGGGGAACACTTCTTGAATTTATTGTGAGGGATCATCTTATTTACTACCGTCGTTCTAAGTAAACAAGATGCAAAACATGATAAACATCACATGAAATCAAATAATAAACGTGACATGATATGGCCAATATCACATAGCTCCTTTGATCTCCATCTTGGGGCTCCATGATCATCTTGTCACCGGCTTGACACCATGATCTCCATCATCATGATCTCCATCATCGTGTCTCCATGAAGTTGCTCGCCAACTATTACTTCTACTACTATGGCTAACGCGTTTAGCAATAAAGTAAAGTAATTTACATGGCGTTTCTCGATGACAAGCAGGTCATATAAAAGAATAAAGACAACTCCTATGGCTCCTGCCGGTTGTCATACTCATCGACATGCAAGTCGTGAATCCTATTACAATAGCATGAACACCTCATACATCACATATAGATCATTCATCATTCATCACAACTTTGGCCATATCATATCACAAACCACTTGCTGCAAAAACAAGTTAGACGTCCTCTAATTGTTGTTGCAAGTTTTACGTGGCTGAATTAGGGTTCTAGCAAGAACGTTTTCTTACCTACGTTAAAGCCACAACGTGATTTGTCAACTTCTATTTACCCTTCATAAGGACCCTGTTCATCGATTCCGCTCCAACTAAAGTAGGAGAGACAGACACCCGCCAGCCACCTTATGCAACTAGTGCATGTTAGTCGGTGGAACCGGTCTCACGTAAGCGTACGTGTAAGGTTGGTCCGGGCCGCTTCATCCCATAATACCGCTGAAGCAAGAAAGGACTAGTAACGGCAAAAAAGTTGACAAATCTACGCCCACAACAAATTGTGTTCTACTCGCGCAAGAAGAACTACGCATAGACCTAGCTCTGATACCACTGTTGGGGAACGTTGCAGAAAACAAAAATTTTCCTACTCGTTTCACCAAGATCATCTAGGAGTTCATCTAGCAACGAGTGATTAGATGCATCTACATACCTTTGTAGATCGCGAGCGGAAGCGTTCAAAAGAACGGTGATGATGTAGTCGTACTCGACGTGATCCAAATCACCGATGACCAGCGCCGAACGGACGGCACCTCCGCGTTCAACACACGTACGGAATAGCCACGTCTCCTCCTTCTTGATCCAGCAAGGGAGGGAGGAGAGGTTGAGGGAGATGGCACCAGCAGCAGCATGACGGCGTGGTGTTGATGGAGCTGCAGTACTCCGGCAGAGCTTCGCTAAGCACTATGGAGGTGGAGGAGGTGTTGGGGAGGGAGTAGGAGGCAACCAAAGGCCAAGGCGTTCCGGTATGAAGTCCCTCCTCTCCCCCACTATATATAGGAGGGCCAAGGGGGGGTGGCCAGCCCTAGGAGATCCAATCTCCTAGGGGTGCGGCGGCCAAGGGGGGTTTCCCTCCCCCCCAAGGCACCTAGGAGGTGCCTTCCCCTCCTAGGACTCTTCCCCCTCCATAACCCTAGGCGCATGGGCCTATGTGGGGCTGGTGCCCTTGGCCCATTAGGCCAAGGCGCACCCCCTACAGCCCATGTGGCCCCCCCCCGGGACAGGTGGACCCACCCGGTGGACCCCCGGGACCCTTCCGGTGGTCCCAGTACAATACCGATAACCCTGAAACTTGTCCCGATGCCCGAAACAGGACTTCCTATATATAATTCTTTACCTCCACACCATTCCGGAACTCCTCGTGACATCCGGGACTCCGAACAACATTCGGGTTACTGCATATACATATCCCTACAACCCTAGCGCAACTGAACCTTAAGTGTGTAGACCCTACGGGTTCGGGAGACAAGCAGACATGACCGAGACGACTCTCCGGTCAATAACCAACAGCGGGATCTGGATACCCATGTTGGCTCCCACATGCTCCACGATGATCTCATCGGATGAACCACGATGTCGAGGATTCTATCAACCCCGTACGCTATTCCCTTTGTCTATCGGTATGTTACTTGCCCGAGATTCGATCGTCGGTATCCCAATACCTCGTTCAATCTCGTTACCGGCAAGTCACTTTACTCGTACCGTAATGCATGATCCCGTGACCAGACACTTGGTCACTCTGAGCTCATTATGATGATGCATTACCGAGTGGGCCCAGTGATACCTCTCCGTCATACGGAGTGACAAATCCCAGTCTTGATCCATGTCACCCAACAGACACTTTCGGAGATACCCGTAGTCTACCTTTATAGTCACCCAGTTACGTTGTGACGTTTGGCATACCCAAAGCACTCCTACGGTATCCGGGAGTCACACGATCTCATGGTCAAAGGAATAGATACTTGACATTGGAAAACTCTAGCAAACGAACTATACGATCTTGTGCTATGTTTAGGATTGGGTCTTGTCCATCACATCATTCTCCCAATGATGTGATCTCGTTATCAATGACATCCAGTATCCATAGTCAGGAAACCATGACTATCTGTTGATCAACGAGCTAGTCAACTAGAGGCTCACTAGGGACATGTTGGTGTCTGTTATTCACACATGTATTACGATTTCCGGATAACACAATTATAGCATGAATAAAGACAATTATCATGAACAAGGAAATATAATAATAATGCTTTTATTATTGCCTCTAGGGCATATTTCCAACACCGCCAACCCCGCGCGCCGCCGGCCCCACGTCGCCTCCGCTCCGCCTTCCGCCGCCGCTCCAGCAGGAGCTCGCTGGAGCCCGAGCTCCTCCCGTCCCGCGCCTCCGGCCCCGTCTGGCCGGCGCCGCCCGGATCCGCCGCCCCAACCCGCCGGCGACCCTCCCCTGTCGTCCTCCGGCGCCGCCCCGTCCTCCGGCGACCCAGCTCCGGCCATCCTCGATCCCTGTGCGAACCCTAGGTTGACCCCATTTTTCTTCTAAGTCCCAGATCTGTGAAATTTTATGCCTTTGTTCATCATGCCATAACTTGTTGCATACTGCTCCATTTTTTGTGCATGATATATCAAAATGTTCATTGTGAGATGATCTTCATTTTGTTCCATTGTGCCATGCTTGTTTGTGTCCATCGTTGTGCTATATGATGTTAATTGTTGTCTGTTAGCAGAAGTTGCTGTTTTGTCTTTTTCATTGCATTTAGTGTGTGCATCCTATGATCTTGATGTCTACATGAGTTTTGAGCTACATCATTCCATCTTTTCAGAGGTGCAACCCATGTATTTTTGTGATTCTTGTAGTGAGTGCATCGAGCTCGTGAAGTAGGGTACTTGTTGTTGCTGTTTTGCTAGACTGATTCTGCTATATCATGATGCTATGTCAACCTTCTGCTACAAGTCATTCTATGCATAATCTGGAGATGTTCACTAAAGATGTTCTGTTATACATGTCATGCTCTATCCATCCGCTCCCCTGGTTGCATTTATAGCCTGATGTAGCTTGCTGTAATCTTGCTCTCAAATTGCTAAATAATGCTGCTGTCGGCCTGTTAACATTAAGTTCAGTTTTGCCATGTGTTTTTCTAGTGATCCATGCACCCTATGACCATGATATTGCCATTTTTAGCTTAATAATTATGTGATATTACTGTTGGTCACATTGTAATGCCATGTATTGCTCTGTGATGAGTTGTACAAGCTCACCAACATGCCTACTTATCGTTGTTCCTGCCATGTCTGAATATGTCATATTACTCGCCATGTTTGCATGGATGCTACCATCTTTTCTGTTGATCTTTTGAATAAGTTCAGTAATGGAGTTTTGTTCTTTGTCTTTATTATTAGCTTTTCATGCCTCTGTTTGCCATGTTTAGTTCCTGTAGCATGTTGATTGATAGCTCTAAACATTGCAACCTGATGTTATTTCTGCCCAGTCTGTAAACTGTTATTATTTGCAATCTTTCCATGTCCTTTTGAGCATGTTATAGTGTTTTATGGAGATAGCTTAGTGTTCATGTTTTGTCATGCTTTACCTGTAATTCATGTCCATGCCTTTTGCTATCATGTTAGGATGCTTTAGCATGTTGTTTTGATGCTTGCAAGATGCCTAGTTGCTGTTTTGGACAGATTGTCCTTTAAACTTGTATGGTGTGTTGAACCGTTGCTCTGTTTTGAGTGTGCTCTATATGAAACTTGCTTGGTTTTGCATGTAATTTCATGTTACCTTGTTGCATCCATGTTTTGAGAGTGTTTGCTTGATGTTTGAATGTATTTTGCATCAATGCGATGTTTAAATTGTTTTACTCATATCTTCTAGGCCGTAGCTCCGAACTAAATGAACTTTATATGTAACTTGACTAGAATTTGGTGTAGATCATCTTGGTGAATTTTAACTTGCTGTTTAACAACTTGAACATAAGGCTTATTCAGTTCTGGGACAATTTTTAAATTTGCATATGAGGACTTACCGGAATTGTTATATGTTGTATCCGGCCTCATTTAAACTTGCTTTGATGTATTACTCTTGTATGCATCATCTATTGCCATGAGTAGCCTCATCTAGCTCTGTCATGCATCATTCTTGGTTGTGCATCATGTCATGTTTATGTGTTGTGTGTTTACCTTGTTGTTTGCTTCTTTCTGGTTGTGCTCCTTCTCGTTAGTTCATGTTTCGTTGCGATCGTGAGGATTCGTTCGTCTACGCTTGGTTCATCTACGTGGCTTCATCTTCTTCATGGACTCGTTCTTCTTCCTTGCGGGATTTCAGGCAACATGACCGTCACCTTGGATCTTATTACTATCATTGCTATGCTACTTGCTTCGTTCTATCGCTATGCTGCGCTACCTATCACTTGTTGACCAAGCCTCCCAAATTGCCATGTCAGCCTCTAACCTTTTTCACCCTTCCTAGAAAACCGTTGTTTGGCTATGTTACCGCTTTTGCTCAGCCCCTCTTATAGCGTTGTTAGATGCAGGTGAAGTTGAAGCTTGCTCCATGATGGACAGGATTATGTTGGGATGTCACAATGTCTCTTTTTTAATTAATGCACCTATATACTTGGTAAAGGGTGGAAGGCTCGGCCTTATGCCTGGTGTTTTGTTCCACTCTTGCCGCCCTAGTTTCCGTCATATCAGTATTATGTTCCCGGATTTTGCGTCCCTAACGCGGTTGGGTGATTTATGGGACCCCCTTGACAGTTGCCTTGAATAAAACTCCTCCAGCAAGGCCCAACATTGGTTTTACCATTTGCCTACCACCTATACCTTTCCCTTGGGAGTAATTAACCCGAGGGTCATCTTTATTTTAGCCCCCCGGGCCAATGCTTGTCTAAGTGTTGGTCCAAACTAGAGCACCGTGCGGGACCATCCCTTGGCAACTTGGGTTACGTCGGTACCTGTATGCTTCGCTTATCTGGTGTGTCCTGAGAACGAGATACGTGCGACTCCTATCGGGATTGTCGACACATCGGGCGGCTTTGCTAGTCTTGTTTTACCATTGTCGAAATGTCTTGTAAACCGGGATTCCGAGACTGATCGGGTCTTCTTGGGAGAAGGAATATCCTTCGTTGACCGTGAGAGCTTGTGATGGGCTAAGTTGGGACACCCCTGCAGGGTTTTAAACTTTCGAGAGTCGTGCCCGCGGTTATGTGGCAGATGGGAATTTGTTAATATCCGGTTGTAGATAACTTGACACCAGATTCGAATTAAAACGCATCAACCGCGTGTGTAGCCGTGATGGTCTCTTTTCGGCGGAGTCCGGGAAGTGAACAAGGTTTTGGGTTATGTTTGACGTAAGTAGTTTCAAGATCACTTCTTGATCATTGCTAGCTTCACGACCGCTCCGTTTGCTTCTCCTCTCGCTCTTATTTGTGTATGTTAGCCACCATATATGCTTAGTCGCTGATGCAACCTCACCACTTTACCCCTTCCTTTCCCATTAAGCTTTGCTAGTCTTGATACCCATGGTAATGGGATTGCTGAGTCCTCGTGGCTCACAGATTACTACAACAACAGTTGCAGGTACAGGTTATGCGATGATCATGACACGAGAGTGATGTTTGCTTGTTTTGGAGTTCTTCTTCTGCTTCTTCTTCGATCAGGGGATAGGTTCCAGGTCGGCAACCTGGGCTAGCAGGGTGGATATTGTTTGAGTTTTTGTTTGTGTACCATCCGTAGTCGGATGTTGATCTCTTGTATGATGTTGATGTATTCTTGGGGCGTTTGTGCCTTATGTATGTATCCCCAACTATTATGTAATGGTTTGATGTAATGATATCCACCTTGCAAAAGCGTCTTCAAGATGTGCTTCTATCCTTGGTGGGACCTTCGAGTTCCTTTAGGATAGGGTCGCATCTTGGGCGTGACAATATTGAGCATCTCCGCAAGTTCTACCCGTAAGGCGCGGCTGTCGGCCCTGCCCGGCAGCCACCCTTTTGTACAAGCCTTTCCTCAGTTGCATGTAACCCCTTGTACAAAGCCAGGCGCAGACCCTGGGCAACAGAGAAACAAATGAAACGCTAGGGGGCGACAAGTTGCATGCATGCATGAGCATATCATGAGCATCGCATGTTCATGTAGATAATATCGCATCTGGAATCATTTTCATCTGCATAAGCTATAGGCTCCTACCGTGGACTTAGTCCCCAAGAGGAGATAAGAAGATGAGCCAGCGCTATGGTCTCCGACAAGCCAAACAGATAAGTTCATTCTTTTATCCATACGTGTTCTATAAGTAAAGACTGGTGCATGAGAAAACCCCGCTACCCTTTGAAACTTAGGTTCTCCCACCCTTCGACTCGAACGCTGCTTCGGTCAGGGTGGTCGTAGTGGCCTTTGATGGATAAGGACTGGTAGGGGGTTGATCCCTCTGTATAGTTTATGCCCGGTAGGCCTACTCCCCGACGACAAAACAGAGGGAACCGGTAGGATAGCCTGCTAGGGGATCTCATTTACTTAACCATATAGAGGCATCACACTCTGCATGGACATATACATGCACGAGTCCCTAGTAAGGTTTATCTTTTTCATAAATATGCAGATCAAACAAGGAAAAACCTTACATGAGACAAATATGGATTCAAGAGATTACATTATTATAACTAAAATTTGGCAAGTGCCTACAGATTTAAGATTAAAAATAGATAAGATGCCCGCGATGCCTTCACTTTTTCCTCTCCTTCTTAGAAACTACAGGAAGGGATGGAGAAGGCGGAGGGAAGGCCTGGGATTCGGCGCCTCCCCAGGATCAAGATGGCGTCGTTCCCAGGCTAGGAGGAAGAAACTGAAGGGCGGGAATGGTGGCGCTGCCGGAAGCCTAGGCGGAGATGACGGAGTCACCGGCAAACACGACTCGTCAGAATTGTCACCCCGTTCTTGACGCGTCATGGGTTGCCACCGGCTTCTGCACCACCGTCACCCAAAGCTCCCACCACGGCCACCGATGCGAACACCATGCGCTCCAAGTAACCCCACAGAGAGCATGATCGTCCCCAACGGCCCGGCGATATAAAGCCACCACCCGTTAAGTAAGCTTGCATGAGGATCATGGTTTCTCCCATGCATCGTACATGCAGTGTGTAGGGAAATAGGGTCGGCCCTCTCCAATGGCGAACCACCTCTGCGACCTCCCTCCGACACCACGGGAAGAGGGGGGGTTAGGCCACGATCGACTACCATGCCCCCTTCCCATTATGGGCCTCGGTGTGGTATCGTTTGCGTCACCCCTCACTAAAATTGAAGCCACGGGCAACTCGGTGACGAGCACACCAGAGTCACCACCTCTAGTGCTACCGCCGCGCCGCCCGAGCGCCCCTTGAGGCTCGCACGAAGGTGAGAAAGGGATCCCATCCCGACGAAGGCGTAATCATTCCTTTCTTTCACCCCACAAGCATTAGCGCGAGCACTTGGCATCGTCAGCTCTAAGCTAGGGCTCGGGGCCCGGACCAGGGCTCTCCCTTTTAGCATAACCAGGAGAAATCAGAGGATGGAGGAAGAGAGGAATGTGGATGAATGCCTCCGCTCCTCTGATAGAGGCAAAGGTGTCTCGTCTTTCGATGAGATGGTGGCTATCATTTTCTGTGGGAGTCGACCTTGACGATCCAACTATGAACGTGCGAGATGTAGCACCTTAGCAATCACTAAACCAAGTTCCTAGGGGTTATTGACCATGCCGGAGCATGATCAACCTGACCACGAGGGTCTGTTTTCCTGCGAGCAAACAAAGTACAAGCAAGAAACTGAGATTGCAATCTGGATATTGCGAATATAAGAGGAAAGCTTTATTAATGAAGGTGAGGTTCTGTGATGCCTTTGTCTGCTCGTTGAACACAAACGAAGTACACGAAGTTGCAGCTATGGCGAACTTCTAATATAAACAAAACCCAAAGTCTAAACGACGCCCTAAGGGTTGTATATATGGAGGAAGAGGGGGGAATTTCGTGGCCCTTGAGGGAGGGGTCTGAAACCAACCCTAACTCTTTCTTCCCCAGACATAGAGACTCTAAAAACAACCTATAATCAAGTATTTCGAAATTACATGGGCCCGGCCCAATAATAAGGTGACACGGCACCTAGAAGAGCCTCTAGACGAAAATTATGAAGTAGCATCTTGTATATTTCGTCCAAGGCTTCATGCCCTCATTATGGTGGCTTCAACGTCCTAAAATCATCACTTGTAACTCCATTCTTGTTCCCCTTGCACATGCCATCATCTCCATGCTTGTTCTTGCTCCAATGTTCATCCTTCTCCAAGATAGGCCCTTCATTTGTAAGCAAAACAAATGTATCCAATTTAGGCAGCATCATATTCTCATGAACATTAGAATCATTACCAAGAAACGAAAGTACCTGGTAATTTAATTGGCGTGCGCAAGCTCTAGTAATTGGTCCAATATTTATAGCAGTAGGGGCTGTGGGTGTAACAATGGTATTGATGTCCTCATCATCCTCCCCTTCTTGAAATGAAGTCGTCCTCGATGGAAGCTCATCTTTCGCTCCCAAATAAGGCTTCAAATCTGCAATGTTAAAAGTGGGACGAACCCCAAAATCTGCTGGTAGCTCAAGTTTATATGCATTATCATTTGTCTTCACTAACACCTTAAAAGGACCATTAGTACGTGGCAATAGCTTTGATTTGTGCAAATCAGGAAATCTATCCTTACGCAAATGTAACCAAACGAGATCTCCAGGTGCAAACACAACATGTTTTCTACCCTTATCTCCAGCAAGTTTATATTTAGCATTCGTACGCTCAATGTTTTCCTTAGTTAACTCATGCATTTTTAAAATTAATTTAGCACGTTGTTTTGCATCAAAATTAACCTTCTCCGAAGATGGAAGAGGCAAGAAATCAATAGGTGCACGAGGTAGGAAACCATACACAATTTCAAAAGGGCACATCTTAGTAGTAGAATGCAATGAACGATTATAAGCAAATTCAATATGAGGCAAGCATTCCTCCCACATTTTCTTACTATTCTGCAAAACTGCCCGAAGCATAGTAGACAATGTTCTATTGACTACTTCGGTTTATCCATCAGTTTGGGGTGACAAGTACTACTAAAAAGCAGTTTAGTCCCCAACTTAGCCCATAAACAACTCCAAAAGTGGCTAAGAAATTTAGTATCATGATGTGAAACAATAGTATTTGGCACACCATGCAAGCGAATAATTTCACGAAAGAACAAATCAGCAACATTAACAGCATCATCGTTTTATGACATGGTATAAAGTGTGCCATTTTCGAGAATCTATCAACGACAACAAATATGCTATCCCTCCCCTTCTTTGTTCGAGGTAAACCTAAAACAAAGTCCATAGATATATACTCCGAAGGAACACTAGGTACAGGCAAAGGCATACATAAACGATGAGGATTGAGTCATGACTTAGCTTTTTGACATGTAGTGCAGCGAGCAACAAAACGCTCAACATCATGTCTCGTCTTTCGCCAAAACAAATGTGTAGCAAGTATATCCTCCGTCTTCTTCACGCCAAAGTGTCCCATTAATCCTCCTCCTAGCGCCTCCTGCAACAACAAATGACGAACGGAGCTAGATGGAATGCATCACTTGTTAGCACAGAACACAAATCCATGATTAACGACGAACTTGTTCCATGTTCTTCCTTCTTTACCATTCTGCAATACATCTTTAAAATCAGCATCATGCACATATTGATCTTTGATGGTCTCCAAACCAAATATTTTGAAGTCAAGTTGTGAAAGCATAATATAGCGACGAGACAATGCGTCAGCAATAACATTTTCTTTACCCTTCTTGTGTTTAATGACATAAGGGAAAGTCTTAATGAATTTAAGCCATTTAGCATGCCTATGATTCAGTTTATCTTGACTTTTAATATGTTTCAAAGATTCATGATCAGAATGTATAACAAATTCTTTGGGCCATAAATAATGTTGCCATGTTCCTAAAGTCCGAACAAGAGCATATAATTCTTTATCATAAGTAGAATAGTTCAGACTAGGACCACTCAATTTTTCAGAAAACTATGCAACAGGTTTGCCATCTTCACTACAAAAAAAGACACATCCGTGACATTTTGGGCCGAACGGAAAAAATTTCTGTCATAAATATGACACTTCTATGACGATAATTTTGACAAAACCCGGTATCATCATAGATGTGGTGGGCTACTACTTCTATGACAAAAAATCATGACAGAAAATGGGCTTTTCGTCCTGGGCGGGCCGGAGACGCAGCTGCATGACATTCTTTGGGCCGTCCATGACGGAAAAAACCGTGGTAGAAGCGAGGGGGAGGAAAATTTTGGGGAGTTGCCGGTTACGGTGGGAGGTCGGGGGCCGAGCGATGCGCGTTTCTCTCGTACGCGTAGGCGTGTGTGCGTGAGGCGTGGGCTCTAACTGAACCCGAGCGAGGCGTTGGGCTCTAACTGAACCCGAGCGATTGCACTACAGGCTACGCGTTAATGAACCCGAGCGATCGATCAATGGCTGTTAACTGAACCCGATCGAGCGATTCCTTCGCTACTGCTGCTAACTGAAGCCGATCGATTGGATGAACAGTGAGCATTGCGGGGGGGTGGGGGTTGGATGAACAGTGAGCGGTGGCATTGCCTCTGGATGAACAGGACCCCGCGGTGTGGAGGGCTGGATGAACAGTAGACGGTGGAGGGGCGCCCGTGGAGGGGTGGTTGAACAGGACCCCGTGGTGTGGAGGGCTGGATGAACAGTAGATGGTGGAGGGGTGGTTGAACAGTAGCCGGTGGAGTAGCGCGCGGTGGAGGCTGGATGAACATGAGCCCGTGGAGGCTAGAGGAGGTCGATGGTGGAGATGAACAGTATCCGGTGGAGTCCCGTTTTGCGGTACGCCACACCCCTCCCGATGAACAGGACCCCCGTTTCGACCGTAGTGCTCCAACACAAGTCTGTTTCTTCCGTTTTGCGGTACGCCACACCCCTCCCGATCAATAGGACCCCCGTTTCGACCGTAGCGCTCCAACACAAGTCCGTTTCGTCCGTTCTACGGTACGCCACACCCCACCCGATCAACAGGACCCCCGTTTCGACCGTAGGAGGTCCGTTTCCTCCGTTTTGCGGTACGCCAGGCCTCGTTTCCATCGCTTGTTCCGTCCAAGCCCTCCCGATGAACATGACCACGCATTCCGTTCCGACCCAGCCGGTTGGCTCCCACGCGTTTCGTTGCCTCCCGATGAACACAACGCATTCCATTGCCTCCCCATGAACACGACGCATTATGTTGCCTCCCCATGAACACGAGCCCTCGCCGTACGTATGCGCGAGTAGGTGTTCGAGACCCCGCCCGTATGTACACATATGTGGCCGTATTTTCTTTCTTGCACACTGGCCGCTGTACGTACGTGTACATGCTACGTGCGCGCCTCTACTACAACATGTGCGCGCCTCTACTACGACACGTGCGCGCCTCTACATCGACCAGTATGTATGTACACGTTCGCGACCAGGATGACAACGCTACGTACGCTTCGACCAGGTGGGTCCCGACTGTCAAGCACTTCCTTGCCTACGAAGATGTAGCCGGTGGGTCCCAGCAGGCAGGGGGGCGAATCGTTTTTTTTGCTCGGACGCACTTCCTTGCGTGCGAAGGTGTAGCTGGTGGGTCCCAGCAGTCAGGGGGCGAATCGTTTATTTTTTGCCCGGACACACTTCCTTATGTGCGAAGATGAAGCTGGTTGGTCCCAGCAGTCAGGGGGAAACGTTTTTTCCGCAAAATATAGTGGCCCGTCCGGTGGGTCCTAGCTGTCAGGTGGAGGAATCATTATTTTCCACGTAACAAGGAGGCACTTCCTTGCTGCGGCCGTGGACCCAGCTGTCAGTCTCTCCATGTACAGTCCACGTCTGATGGAAGTCGTTCATTAACCACGTTGACCAGGCCGCGCCGAGAGCACCACGGCGGTGGACGATGGCGAGGCCTAGGAAGGGGACGACGCGGAGCCGGGAAAGATCCGGCAGTGGAAGCCCGCGCGGAGAGGAGTACGAGGGTTCACTGGTTCGACTGCGGTGTGAGGTTGGCGTCGCCGCAGGGCCTGGCCAGTGGTGGGAATAGTAGGGGGCGGCGAGGCCTCCGCGGCAGCACAGCTAGCCACGGGAGGCAGGAGCATGCAGCACGACCGGCACTCCTTTGGGAGGTTGGAGCAAGAAGACCAGAGGTTGAAGAAGCACTACGGCTGTTGGATGGACATCGTATGGTCACTGGAGCTAGAATCGTTCATATTGACTAAGTTGACAAAGCCCTCCTTCCTCGTCAACTTAGTTGGCACACAAGTCATCCTCCCACTATGGTGGGTCCCACCTAGCAGGGGGTATTCATTTTTTTGTGCATAATAAGGAGGCACTTCCTTGCGTGCGAAGATATAGCTGGTGGGTCCGACATGTCAGCGGGGGGAACATTTTTTTTCCGCAAAATACAGAGGCCCTTCCGGTGGGTCCCAGCTGTCAGGTGGAGGAATCATTATTTTGCGTGTACAGTCCACGGCCAATGGATGTCGTTCGTTGACCATGTTGACCAGGCCGCGCCGAGAGCACCATGGCGGTGGACGACGGCGAGGCCTAGGAAGGGAATGACACGGAGCCGGGGAAGACTCGGCAATGGTTGCCCACGCGGTGGGGAGTATGAGGGTTTACTGGTCTGGCTGCCGTCGCCGGAAAATAACTGGAGGTGTGGGTGAGTAGAGGAATGGCCTGGCCAGCAATGAAGTAGGGTGGGGCGGTGCGGCCTGTGCGGCAGCATAGCCGGCCACGGGAGGCGGGAGCAGGCAGTCCCACCGACGCTGGTTTGGGCGGCTGGAGCAAGAAGATCAGATATTGAAGAAGCAGCACGGCCGTTGGATTAAAATCCAACGGTCACTGCTGCTAGAATCATTTGTGGACTAAGTTGACAAAGCCAAAGTACACGTCAACCTAGTAGACCCACAAGTCAGCCTCCAAATCTGTCCCAGACAGCATACAGCCCGAAACTTCTAGCCAGATTCAAATTAATTTTGAATCTAAATATACCTTAATTTAAATTCAATGAAATTTTACCCGCACAAAAACAATGAAATTTAAAATATCAAAATCCGAAAGAAAACAGTATGTTGGAACAAATTGCCTGTTTGCTGTATTTTTTCATTTTACAGCCCATTTCTTATTACTTATAGCCCATTTCTTATTACATATAGCCCATTTCTTATTACTTATAGCCCATTTTCTGGGCAAAATGCATCCCTCCTCGTCTTGAAAGATTTCCGGCCCAGCAGGGCGTAGCAAAGCAAGTAGGCCTATGTTGGTTATTCTGCAAAAAACAAAATAGCTTGCTAGCCATTTTTAAGAAAGGAAAAAAACAAACTGGGCTGGTCATGTGCTAAACATATGAAATAAAAGCCTGGGCTAGACGGGCCACGGGTCCCGCACAACCCAGTTGATACCCTTCTCCGTCCCGAAAAAACAAAATTATTGCGCGCGCTGTTGGGTCCCTACTGTCATCCTCACCATGTACAGTCATCTCCTTATTCCTCTCGGTTGTTGACCATGTTGACAACACAGGAGGGCAGCTCCGCAGCAAGCGAACCAAGGCAGAGGACGATGGTGAGGCCTCAGACGGGAACGAACAGGAGCCGGGGAAGATCACAGCCAGCCGTGGGAGGCGGGAGTAGGCGGTCCCGCCGGCGCTGGTTTGGCTTTGGCGGCTCGAGGAAGAAGAGCCTAAAGAAACGCGACAGACGTTGAATGTCAATCCAACGGTCAAGGTTGGCACAATCGTTTGTTGACTAAGCGGACACCAAGTAGCATACTTTTTTATATATAGGAAGAAAACTGCGAGGAAAATGCGTTCGTCTGCCGTTCTCCTCACAGGGAACATTCGCCACATAAGTGACTAGCACCCTTGGTTTTCAACCGAGAGGTCTTGGGTTCGAGGCCCAGGAACTCTCAATTTTGTCCTCCTTCCTTCCTCGCAAAAAATAGGGAAAGAAAATCAAAGACTTGGGAAGGCGTACATAACAAGCTAGTGTAACGCTAAAGAGATGTTGCCGAGTTTTAGAAAAAAGAAAGACGTGCTCCTGTAGCTGGTTCGAATCAAAACCTAGACTATGACTATCTATGGTGCTATGCTACTCTGCAAGTAATGAAATGACATATCCAACGTTCGCTTCTCCTCTTCTCTACTTACTCTGCCTAGCATCAGAAGCTCTGGCCCCAGCAACCATGTCCGCTGGCTGCTCATCCACCTGCTCTTCAGCAGGCAACAACAAGATATGCGCCAAGTCACCACCCATACCATCACCTGTGGGTCTCATCACACCCCCGCCTGCACGTGCACCGCAGCCGATTGCTCATCGCAACCCGCTGCCGTTGGTGTGGTGCCACTGCTGCAAATCACACAGAGTCATCCGTCGCATCTCAACCACAATCCGCAACCCTGGCCGAGTCTTCTACAAATGCCCGAGTCATGGGGTAATAATATGTTTAAGTGTTGTTCTGCTGCTTTCAGTTGTTGATTTTTTTAATAGTTTGGTTGATGATCTTCCATTTGATTCGTGCAGAAAAGGGAAGATTCGTGTGATTTGTATTTCTGGGAAGTTGCTGATGTGGGGGAATGCAACTATGCTGATTATTTGGTTAGCCGAGGAATCCCAATACCAGCAGGTTGGGGTTTTGGACAAGTAACTGAAGGAACGACAGAAGAGGAAGATGCAGAGGAGAATGTTAAAGATGCATTTCCTCTGATCATGGCCAAGCAACAGCTGCTGAACGGCCTTGACAGCAATGAGGAGATGAAAGAGCTTGTGAAGATAATGGGCAAAATCGATGTGCTCTTTAGGATGATTGTCTCTTTATTTGCAGTGTATGTAGCACTCGTGATGTATTCAATGGCTACGACATGAGCACTTTGCTGAAACTAGTAATGAATGAAACCTGTGTAGCAGGCTGGGCATAGTGTTGTGAACATCTAATGATTTCTATTAACAAAAATCAGGGGGTATCCTCTTTTGCTCATATAAATAAATAAATAGCAGAGGCCCTATCGTGTCAGCTTTGTTCTCATTCGAAGACGTCGAGCAAATTGCAGTCCAACAGCAAACTATGTCATCAAATTCAAGTTTCACGGCCAAATATGAGTACAACTAAACAACAATGTCATCATGTTTTAGTTGTCATACAATCACCAAACACAAATCAGCATACATAACAAGTGATGTTCTCACAGCAAAATACTAAACAACATGTTCATCAGGTTTCAGTTGTCATAGCAAACACAATTTCACATAGTAGATAAATAAACGTCTTCTGACAGGCAAATACGACAAAAGCAATGTAATCATCATCCGCAGCAGCAGCGTCAACATCTTCGCCATGTATATCAGTTTGAATCGTAATTCCCCACGGTGTCATCTTCTTCTTCGTCCTCAACGTCCTCGAACGTTGGCTTCTTCTTTATCAACTCTTGTATGTCCATAGCACGACAGGCTATCTTTTCGCCGGCGTCATTGACGTGATGGTTCTCAAAGATATTAGGAACATCTGTGTTATCTTGTACATCAGGAGCAGTGTAAGCATCATCTTGTTGTGCAACTTCATTAAACTAATTCCTCTGCTCAAACCTTTGCAATACTCTCCAGTCATCGCTATGTGCAAATGTGTCTTCAAAGAAAAATATCTGTGTTGCTTGATTTGCCAAAATAAAAGGCTCGTTGGTCTGGTACGCCGCCTTGACATTGATGGATTTGAAATAATCATCAGCTCTGGGTTTTGCGATCCTAGAAAACAGGTTATACCAACGATAGCACAACAAAACCACACAACGATGATCCTCGAAATTGGATATATACTGCAACTGAACAATGTTTGTTATGTTAGCATACATTTCAGTTATCTCTTTGTCATACGTATACGTGCTCATGATGGCACTGTTTTGTGTCTTCCTGCCATTGTCTCGTGCAAGGGTGTTGTAGCGCACATCTCCAACAACGCAAGATTCATAATGTCTTACCCGAGTATCAGGACCCATTGCTAGTGAGTAAAGGGCATCATCAACTGCCTGCCCATCCTCCCACATCTTCTTAACCTATGGTTAGAAAATAGACAAGCTGATCATCTTATGTACTCAATATATTAAAAAAACTGACAGTGCACTTCAAAAGCTTACATGGTTCTTGAACCATTTCGCAAATCCCGCCATAACCAGTTTGTCAATGTTTCTTGGATTTTGCGGCAGTAATTCCTCTTTGTAGATGCTGCACAACATAGTGATGGCGTCAAACATCTAAATATATAAGAATGTGCTGCAAGTTTAGTAGATTACGATTTATAAGCTGCAGTACTGCACTTACTTGATATAAGGTAGTATCTCAGGATAGTTATTCAACACATACCAAACCATTTTGTCCAAATCTTTAGGTTTGTCCTCTTGTCGACTCTTCCCTATAACGCGAACAGAATAATCGAAAACATTGAGCCCGGGATTGTCATCACCCACCTCTTTGCTAAGTTGATCAGCTGTTTCAATGTATTTTGAGCAGAATGTCAACGCTTCTGTAGCAATGTAGGCCTCTACAATGGAACCCTCGGGTCTAGCTCTGTTCCTAACATAGCCCTTGAAAGTGCCTAGCCACCTTTCAATAGGGTACATCCAACCATACTGTACGGGGCCTCTAAGTAGTGCCTCATTAGGTAGATGAATAGCCAAATGCACCATCACATCAAATAAGGCTGGAGGATATATCTTCTCAAGGTCACATAGGATAGTTGGTCTCTTGTCTCTAAGATGCTCCAAAGCATCTATCCTGATATTTCTACTATAGAGTTCCCTGAAGAATTGTCCCAACTATGCAACTGCTCTATATAAGTCAGGGCGGCCCAATCCTCTAAGGATAACAGGTAAACCCCTTTGAAGTAGGACGTGGCAGTCATGAGTTTTCAACCCTTGTACCTTGTTTCCATCTGCACTGACTCTCCTTTCAGGGTTGGAAGCAAATCCATGTGGGAATCTCACACGTGACAGGACCTTGCAGAATTATTTTCTTTTTACCTTGTCCAAGACGTACATAGTCGGTGCCATATCCCGTGGTTTACCTTCATCTTGCACCTGCAAATCCTTTCTGATACCCAGGTGTATCAAATCAATCCTAGATTTTAAGGTATCTTTCGTCTTGCCTTCAATGTTAAGAAGTGTGCCGATAATGTTGTCACATATATATTTCTCAATGTGCATCACATCAAGATTATGGCGCAGATCCAAATCTTTCCAATACTCCAAGTCCCACAAAGTGGACCTGCGGGTAAACAATAATCTCTCTTCTACCATGCCACACTTCCTTTTCCCGCTACCATTACTAGGATGGTTTCCTGGTGTAATATGCCTGACCTTCTCTAATTCCACTTGCAACTCATTGGCGGTGAGCCTCTTTGGCGCATCATGGTTTTCATGCTTTGCATTAAACACATATCTTCGGTATTTTCTAGGATGTGGCTTGTCCTTGGCAAGTAAACGGCGGTGTCCAATGTAACAGATCTTGCTAAGTATTGCGTATGACAGCGGATTCCTATCACAGCGAACACATGCATTGTAACCATGTGTCATTCGCCCTGACATAGTGCCCAAAGCCGGATAATCATGGATGCACCAAATTACAACAGCACGCAGAAAGAAATCAGCTGGCGGGCTACTATATAGGTCTCGAGTGAGAACACCCTTCCATAGTTGTTGAAGTTCCTCCACAAGAGGCTCCATGAACAAATCAAAATCCTTTCCAGGACTTTTTGGACCTGGGATGAAGAAGGCCATCATGTAGTTTGATTCTTTGCTGCAGACATGTAACATCCCAAATTTTCAATTCGGAATGTTATACATAGATCATCATTGCATATCATATTTTTGTTGCATTATTGGCTCGATCCTAGAAATTCTATGCAACTCAAGGACCCACGGAGAGAGTTGGGGATTTCGTTATTTTCTTATTTGAGTTTTTCTCAAATTTTGAAAATAGGATCATTGATTTTATTTATTTTATCTTCAATTATTTCTACTACCAAAAATTCAGAGAGGGAATAAAATGACTTTCCCAAAATAAAGAAATAATGAAGATTTAATAAAAAAATCAAATAAGATTTATTTTGGAGTTTTTCGCCCTTTTATTTGGATTTAGGAAAAATGCGCGTTTTTCAAAATTGCATTTAGGCCCCAAATAAATGTTCTTCTTGTCCGGCTTGATTTTAGAAGCCGGGGAAAATTTATTTAGGGATTTTTGGAGTCCGTTTAGTATTTCTTTTCATTTTTCTTCTGCGCGGAATTATTTAAAAAAACGCGTAGCCGACCTATGGGCCGTGTCCGCCTAGGACTCCCGGCCCGCGGGGCTTTATAAGCCGGGGAGGCCCAGCCGCCCCAAACCCTAGCCGCCGCCCCAGCCCCGATCCGCCGCCGTCGCCAGCCGCCGCCGTCGCCAGCCGCCGCCAGCCGCGCCGAAGGACCCCGTCGCCGTCGCCGGACCCCACCCCGCCGCCAGCACGCTCACCGAGGTTCGCTGCTGCCTCGATTTCCGTGCCGGTTTTTTTAGGAAACCGATCGGTTTTCCGTTGGTTTTTTTTGGTTTTGGTTTTTTTATTATTATTAGATCGGTTTTATTTTCGGTTTAGTTTAATTAGCGAGCGTTCGCTCGCTCGTTCGTTTTAACGAACGTACTCGTTAGATCTGTTTAGTCAACGAACGTTCGTTCGTCAGCCCGTTCGTCATTTTTCTTTTTCTCGGATTTAATCCGCGATTTTTCTGATCGCGATTCCTGATCCGATTTTCGTTTTAGTATAATTTTTCGCTCGTTTATCAGAATCACGCAATTCAAGCACCTGGAGTTTCGTCTCGAAACCCTCTTTCCGAATAATCAACTTAAACAAGTTTTTGCTTCTGTAAAATTTGACTTAGATCCAAATTAGTAAAACGAAGCTATTTTCTCTCGCCGTTTGACTTTCATTGCTTTGTTTGATTTGGTTCTTTTTGTAAACTGGAGTTCTTAAGTTGAACTTTTCAGGTTAGATCTTTTATTCGAGTTTTACTTGTGCATTAGATGAGTACTTAGTGTTTGTTTGTTTGTTTGTCTGCGATAGAATACCCGGAGTGCGCCGCCTGTTACTTCGAGTCTCTAGGTTTCGCGGATCATCAGCAAGGCAAGTAACACTTTGATCATACTTTTTCTCATACCCAGTTTTTATGCATTAGATCTATCCTCAAGCATTGCATGGTTAGGATCTAATTAAATTGTGGGTTATGGGAAGTAGATGAGGTAGTACCTATTACCTGTCTTATTTTCAAACCCCTGGGAGTTACTTCTACGTTTGCTTATTATGCCATGCTATGCTAGTAGACGTGGATTGGGTGAGTGTATCCATGACAGATGTGAGATTGTTAAATTAATGGTTTATTTAAGGTGGCAACTTAAACACACATCTGGGTGGATTGAGGCACCTGGTTTCTATCAGGACTTGCCTGTATTTCTTTGGACCGCCACCCAGGCTCAAAGGGATCATGAAATTATTCAAACTAGAAACTTACGTGTGCAGCCACAAGCCATTATGGGCTCTGGCATGGTTGACTAAGTTGTGCGAACTCTTACGGGTAGACTAGCAGATGTAGGGGAAAGTAGGTGTACCGGTCTACCCACATGTAAGGTGCTAGTGCTTCCGAAAGACTATGTCTCGGTCATCCGTTTCTCAAACATCATGTAGTGCGAGGAATCCAACGGAGGCGATCGAGTCTTGTGGGAAAAGTGCGCAAACCTCTGCAGAGTGTATAAACTAATCATGATTAGTCGTGTCCCTGGTTATGGACGTTTTGAGTATCTAGTACCTGGATATCATGTGAATCTCATCATGTTACTCTAATTTAATATTGTTGGGTTTAATGAGTACTTTTAATTGGGATTGAGAATGATGTCAAGCATTCTCAATGTTTAACAACCACCATGATAGTTAAATAAATTTATTCCTTTGCAGTAGGGAAAATTGGCTTTATGCAAAACTGTAACCATAGAGCTTTTCCACCAGCCAAATATGCATGTAGTATAGCTTAATCCATTGTTATCCTCTATGTGTTACATTGCCAGCATATTCCATGTGCTGACCCATTTTCGGGCTGCAACGTTTCATGTTGCAGACTTTTCAGACGACGAGTAAGGTGCTTTTAGGTCGTGGTTCTATACTCAGTGATGCCGTTGGAGTTGATGGACTCGCTTATCTTCCAAGTCTTCCGCTGTTATCGATTTTAGATGGCCTTAAGCCATATTATTTTAATAAGTTCTCTTTTGAGACATTCCATGTAATAAGTGTGTGATTGCTACTCTGTTATAAATCCTCCAAGTACTTTGTGGTGTCAGCATTACTGATCCAGGGATGACACTGAGCACAGAGATCAGACTGTTTGAGGTCTGGTCGGTACAAGGTGGTATCAGAGCACACGCTGACTGTAGGACACGGCCACTAAGCTTAAGCCTTAGATCACTACTCTTTCTTCCCTTTTTGACTCCTCATCTTTTCTATTCTTTAGGATGGCGGATGCAAGGATCAAGTTCGCACAACTAGATGAGAATTCACCTTTTGGATGTCACTTGAAGGAAGCCACTAGATACCTGAACATAGAAGTACCAAGCTTCACTGGGACTTTCAACGCCACTTTACCTGAAGAGGAGTGCTGGAGGATTCAAGTCTACATTCCAGGAAGGACATTTGCACCAGTCACGGAACCAATAGAAGTTACCTTTGATGCACCAACATGGAGCCTAGGAAAGAGCATGGCAGCTCACATCGCCATGGGACGAATTGGAGAAGTTTACTACAACGATCTCAAGAATACTATCTACCAGATTTGTGGGCGGCGAGATGAGCATTGGGAGATGATCACTACCAGGAGGGACAGATCAATCGCAGCTTATATTCAGGAGTTAAACCAACACATCCGACGCCAGGAAAATCAGATGTGTGCAGATATGGAGGATCTGCAGAAGGCTATGACCAAGATCAAGGAGCTAGAAGAAGAACTCAAGGCTACACGTAAAGACTATATGGAAGAAATCGTCGCTCTAGTAAGACAGAACAGCGACCTTAAGGAGAAGATTGGAGTATTCATGGGAGGATTAGCACCCAGAGGAGAAGAGGATGAACCTACTTGCCCAGATAATTATATCATCATCGACGACACCGACTCGGATCCCGACGACAGCGATGATGACTATGTTGATGAAGCTGGAGCAGATATCATGGAATCTGCATCGGAGCAGTTTTTCTAGTTGACCACCATAACAGTAGTAGAATTTTCCACCATTTAATTAGTAGTAGTCCAAGCACTTTTGTAACGATAGTTAGACCGTTGTATGCCCTTGTTTGAATTGATTGGAATGATATTGTGTGTTTTGTCTCATGTGCATATGGGTAGTGTTATCTCACTAGACCTCATTCTATTCTTAACTCTCCCCTTTAAACCCTCAGATGCCTCCGAGACGCGACCCCGAGTTTGTCTTTCCGCCAGAGATCACTCAGTTGATTCAGCAGCAGAATACCTTGATTCAAACATTGGTACAGAACCAAGGCAACAACAACAACAACCCACCACCACCACCACCTGTTGACCATCTGGCACGTTTCTTAAGGATGAATCCGCCAGTGTTTTCCAGTAGCACCGAGCCGATAGTAGCAGATGAGTGGCTCCGTAAGATAGGGAGGGAGTTGACCACTGCAGGATGCACGGATGGAGAACAGGTGAAGTTTGCCGCACATCAGCTTGACGGACCCGCAGCAGCATGGTGGGAGAATTTTACAGCCACTTACCCTGTAGACACTGTCACATGGAATCAGTTTCAGCAAGCTTTTCGTACTGCCCATGTTTCAGCAGGAGCTATGGCCATGAAGAAGCGTGAGTTTCGCAACTTACGCCAAGGAGGACGGACAGTTGTCCAGTATGTGGATGATTTTAGTAAGCTAGCACGTTATGCCCCAGATGACGTTGCTACGGATGCAGCTAAGCAGGAGAAGTTTCTAGAAGGACTGAATGATGAGATGAGCATGCAGTTGATGGTAGCCACTTTCAATAACTACGAGGAGTTAGTAGATCGTGCTCTTATGATTGAAGGGAAGCAGCAGCAGATTGACAATTGTAAGAGAAAGTATGCACAGGGGAAGAACAATTCTGGAGCTCAGCAGAAGCCACGCTTTACCCCAAAGTCAGGAGGACACTTTCAGCATACTCATGGAGGAGGCAGCTCGCACAATCATAATGGCACAAAGAATGGAAACGGGAATGGAGGAAGCAATGGACAAAGCCGCACCAACCCGTCCACACCATCCAAGGTAGACCTGAGTCATATCACTTGTTATAAGTGCCGTAAGACGGGGCATTATGCAAATGACTGCCCGGAAGCCCAAAATGGAAATGGCAATGGAAGCTCAGGAAAGAAGCCGAACCCTTTCAACAGGGGGCAAGTGAACCACGTTACTGTGGAGGAGGTTGAAGCTCAGCCAGACGCAGTAAATAGGTAAGTTTTTGGTTAAGGCATTTACTGCAGTTGTTCTTTTCGATACTGGTGCATCGCATTCATACATATCAAGGGGATTTGTGGATAAGTTTAGCCTGCCCACTAAGACTCTTAAGACACCCATGCTAGTAAGTTCACCGGGAGCTGAGTTTATGGTCAGTCAAGGATGCTTTCAGGTGCCATTAAGAATAGGAAGGCATGTTTTCCCAACGGATTTAATTTTATTGGAATCCCAAGGTTTGGATGTAATTCTTGGTATGGATTGGTTGTCGATGTATGGAGGAAACATTGATTGCGCCAGCAAGACAATTTTTCTTATGACACCAGAAGGAATAAGAATCAAGTATGTATCATGGCATGAGCTGAGGAGAGCACATGTAAATTCCTTATCAGGAGTTGTGCAGGAGGAAGTACCATTGGTAAAGGATTTCCCCGATGTATTTCCAGAAGAGTTGCTAGGCATGCCACCGGATAGAGACATTGAGTTCTTAATTGAACTACTGCCAGGCATGGGGCCGATATCCAAGAGACCATACAGGATGCCAGCCCAAGATTTGGAGGAAATTAAGAAGCAGATTAAGGAGTTGTTGGACAAAGGTTTTATTCGCCCAAGTTCTTCGCCTTGGGGATCGCCAGTACTTCTGTGGAGAAGAAGGATGGATCGTGAAGAATGGTTGTTGATTATCGCGGATTGAATGAAGTAACAATCAAGAACAAGTACCCACTACCAATGATCAATGATCTGTTTGATCGGTTGCAAGGAGCTAAGGTGATTTCCAAGATCGATTTGCGATCAGGATACCATCAGTTGATGATTCGGGAGCAAGATATACCGAAGACGGCTTTTACCACCAGGTATGGGCGGTATGAGTATACCGTTATGTCATTTGGTCTGACTAATGCCCTAGCCTATTTTATGAACATGATGAACAAGGTGTTTATGGAGTTTTTGGATAAGTTCGTCATGGTGTTCATTGATGATATTTTGGTTTACTCGAAGAATGAAGAGGAACATAAGGAACACTTGCGTATGGTACTCGAGAAGCTCAGAGAACATCAGCTATACGCCAAGTTCAGCAAGTGTGAGTTTTGGTTGAAAGAAGTTGGATTTCTCGGACATGTTATATCCGGAGAAGGTATCGCAGTAGACCCCACTAAAGTTGTCACTGTGACAAACTGGGAAGCACCAACAACAGTTGGAGAAATCCGGAGTTTCCTTGGACTCGCAGGATACTACCGGAGATTTATTGAAAAATTCTCGAAGATTGTGAAGCCTATGACAGAGTTGTTGAAGAAGGATACTAAGTTCATTTGGACTGAGGAGTGTGAGGCTAGTTTCCAGGAATTGAAGAAACGTTTGGTTACCTCACCAGTATTAATTCTGCCAGATCAGACTAAGGATTATGAAGTGTATTGTGACGCTTCATGTCGAGGACTTGGAGCAGTGCTTATGCAGGAGGGAAGAGTTGTTTCATATGCTTCACGACAGCTTAAGCCTCATGAGTTGAATTATGCTACTCATGATTTGGAGTTAGCAGCCGTAGTGCACGCACTGAAAATGTGGAGACATTTTCTCATTGGGAATCATTGTGAGGTGTACACGGATCACAAGAGTTTGAAGTACATCTTCACGCAGAAGGAGTTAAAACTCAGGCAGAGGAGATGGTTGGAGCTTATTAAAGATTATAATATGACATTGCATTATCACCCCGGGAAGGCTAACGTTATAGCACATGCGTTGAGCCGTAAGGGCCACGTCAATACACTAATGATGGGAGGAATACCCAAGGAGTTAGCCGAGGATCTTCATGATCTATGTTTGGAAATAGTTCCGAGAGGCTATGTAGCAGCAATGGAAATTCAGTCTACGTTGATGGATAAAATCAGAGAAGCTCAAAAGACAGATAAGGAAGTTGCCTCTATAAAGGAGAAAATGAGCGAAGGGAAAGCTAAGGGATTTTGTGAGGATGTGTATGATACCCTACGATTTGAGGACCATGTTTATGTGCCCAATGACCCGGAGATCAGGAAGTTGATTCTGCAAGAGGCACAAGATTCACCATATTCGATTCACCCCCAGAAATACCAAGATGTATTTGGATTTGAAGGAAACTTTCTGGTGGACCGGAATGAAGAAGGATATTGCAGAGTATGTAGCAGTTTGTGATGTATGTCAGAGGGTGAAAGCAGAACACCAGAAGCCAGCCAGATTGTTGCAGCCATTGCCTATACCCGAATGGAAGTCGGACAAAGTAGGCATGGATTTCATCACGGGATTGCCCAGGACTCGTTCAGGCTATGACTCAATTTGGGTTGTAGTCGATCGTTTGACAAAGGTAGCTCATTTCATCCCAGTAAAGACTACCTACAGCGGTGCCAAATTGGCTAAGATATACATGACAAGGATTGTATGTTTGCATGGAGTTCCGAGGAGTATCGTATCAGATAGAGGAACCCAATTCACCTCAAAGTTCTGGAAGCAGTTGGACGAAACATTGGGAACCAGGCTAGAGTTTAGCACAGCATTCCATCCACAGACAGATGGACAGACCGAGAGAGTCAATCAAATTTTTGGAGGATATGCTTAGAGCTTGTGTTTTGGATTATGGATCAAGTTGGGATGACAACTTGCCATACGCGGAGTTTTCTTACAACAACAGTTATCAAACCAGTTTGAAGATGGCCCCTTTCGAAGCCTTGTACGGAAGGAGGTGCAGAACCCCGTTGTTGTGGGATGAGGTGGGAGACCGCCAGTTGTTTGGCTCAGATTTGATTAAGGAGTCTGAACAGAAGGTAAAATTGATCCGCGACAGGCTCAAGGTAGCTCAGTCAAGACAGAAGAGTTATGCAGATTCGAAACGCAAGGAGACAGAACACGAAGTCGGAGACAGAGTTTATCTTCGAGTATCTCCACTTCGAGGAGTTAAGCGTTTTGGAGTTAAAGGGAAGCTAGCGCCACGTTTTGTGGGGCCATACAAAGTTTTGGAACGCATGGGAGAAGTAGCGTACAAGCTAGAATTACCTGAGGGATTGTCAGGAGTTCACGATGTGTTCCATGTTTCTCAGTTGAAGAATTGTCACGCAGAGATGGCTGATATACCACTGAGAGATACAGTGCCACTGGAAGCAATTCAGTTAAAGATGATTTGACTTATGAAGAGAAACCAGTTAGGATTCTGGATTATGCCAGCCGAGTTACCCGCAGTAAGGTTATCAAGTTTTGCAAAGTTCAGTGGAGCTACCACACCAAGGAGGAAGCCACCTCGGAGCGAGAGGAAGATCTGCTCAAGGACCACCCTAACCTATTTGCTAACCAACCCGAATCTCGAGGGCGAGATTCATCTTAAGGGGGGTAGGTTTATAACATCCCAAATTTTCAATTTGGAATGTTATACATAGATCATCATTGCATATCATATTTTTGTTGCATTATTGGCTCGATCCTAGAAATTCTATGCAACTCAAGGACCCACGGAGAGAGTTGGGGAATTCGTTATTTTCTTATTTGAGTTTTTATCAAATTTTGAAAAAAGGATCATTAATTTTATTTATTTTATCTTCAATTATTTCTACTACCAAAAATTCGGAGAGGGAATAAAATGACTTTCCCAGAATAAAGAAATAATGAAGATTCAATAAAAAATCAAATAAGATTTATTTTGGAGTTTTTCGCCCTTTTATTTGGATTTAGGAAAAATGCGCGTTTTTCAAAATTGCATTTAGGCCCCAAATAAATGTTCTTCTTGTCCGGCTTAATTTTAGAAGCCGAGGAAAATTTATTTTGGGATTTTTGGAGTCCGTTTAGTATTTCTTTTTATTTTTCTTCTGCGCGGAATTATTTTAAAAAAAACACGTAACCGACCTACGGGCCGTGTCCGCCTAGGACTCCCGGCCCGCGGGGCTTTATAAGGCGGGGAGGCCCAGCCGCCCCAAACCCTAGCCGCCGTCCCAGCCTCGATCCGCCGCCAGCCGCCGCCAGCAGCCGCCAGCCGCGCCGCCGG
>NC_041383.1:354011518-354015216 GCF_002162155.2 Triticum dicoccoides
GCCGAGGTTCGCCGCCGCCTCGATTTCCATGCCGGTTTTTTTAGAAAACCGATTGATTTTCCGTCGGTTTATTTTTAGTTTTTTTAGTTTCATTTTTGTATTATTATTAGAACGGTTTTATTTTCGGTTTAGTTTAATTAGCGAGCGTTCGCTCCTTCGTTCGTTTTAACGAACGTACTCGTCAGATCTGTTTAGTCAACGAACGTTCGTTCGTCAACCTGTTCGTCGATTTTCTTTTTCTCGGATTTAATCCGCGATTTTTCTGATCGCGATTCCTGATCCGATTTTCGTTTTAGTATAACTTTTCGCTCGTTTATCGGAATCAGGCGATTCAAGCGCCTGGAGTTTCGTCTCGAAACCCTCTTTCCAAATAATCAACTTAAACAAGTTTTTGCTTCTTTAAAATTTGACTTAGATCCAGATTAGTAAAATGAAGTTGTTTTCTCTCGCCGTTTGACTTTCGTTGCTTTGTTTGATTTGGTTCTTTTTGTAAACCGGAGTTCTTAAGTTGAACTTTTCAGGTTAGATATTTTATTCGAGTTTTACTTGTGCATTAGATGAGTACTTATTGTATGTTTGTTTGTTTGTTTGTCTGCGATAGAATACCCGGAGTGCGCCGCCTGTTACTTCGAGTCTCTAGGTTTTGCGGATCATCAGCAAGGCAAGTAACACTTTGATCATACTTTTTCTCATACCCAGTTTTTATGCATTAGATCTATCCTGAAACATTGCATGGTTAGGATCTAATTAAATTGTGGGTTATGGGAAGTAGATGAGGTAGTACCTATTACCTGTTTTATTTTCAAACCCCTGGGAGTTACTTCTACGTTTGCTTATTATGCCATGCTATGCTAGTAGACGTGGATTGGGTGAGTGTATCCATGATAGATGTGAGATTGTTAAATTAACGGTTTATTTAAGGTGGCAACTTAAACACACATCTGGGTGGATTGAGGCACCTGGTTTCTATCAGGACTTGCCTGTATTTCTTCGGACCGCCACCCAGGCTCAAAGGGATCATGAGATTATTCAAACTAGAAACTTACGTGTGCAGCCACAAGCCATTATGGGCTCTGGCATGGTTGACTAATTTGTGCGAACTCTTACGGGTAGACTAGCAGATGTAGGGGAAAGTAGGTGTACCGGTCTACCCACATGTAAGGTGCTAGTGCTTCCGAAAGACTATGTCTCGGTCATCTGTTTCTCAAACATCATGTAGTGCGAGGAATCCAACGGAGGCGATCGAGTCTTGTGGGGAAAAGTGCGCAAACCTCTGCAGAGTGTATAAACTAATCATGATTAGTCGTGTCCCCGGTTATGGACGTTTTGAGTATCTAGTACCTGGATATCATGTGAATCTCATCATGTTACTCTAATTTAATATTGTTGGGTTTAATGAGTACTTTTAATTGGGATTGAGAATGATGTCAACCATTCACAATGTTTAACAACCACCATGATAGTTAAATAAATTTATTCCTTTGCAGTAGGGAAAATTTGGCTTTATGCAAAACTGTAACCATCGAGCTTTTCCAGCAGCCAAATATGCATGTAGTATAGCTTAATCCATTGTTATCCTCTATGTGTTACATTGCCAGCATATTCCATGTGCTGACCCGTTTCCGGGCTGCAACGTTTCATGTTGTAGACTTTTCAGACGGCGAGTAAGGTGCTTTTAGGTCGTGGTTCTATACTCAGTGATGCCGTTGGAGTTGATGGACTCGCTTATCTTCCAAGTCTTCCGCTGTTATCGATTTTAGATGGCCTTAAGCCATATTTATTTCAATAAGTTCTCTTTTGAGACATTCGATGTAATAAGTGTGTGATTGCTACTCTATTATAAATCCTCCAAGTACTGTGTGGTGTCAGCATTACTGATCCAGGGATGACACTGAGCACAGAGATCAGACTGTTTGAGGTCTGGTCGCTACAAGACATTTACAGGCATGTTGTAAGGGATAACAAGCACTAGCCACATGCCATATGTGGCGCTCTAGTGGCCAAATGGGTTAAATCCATCTGAAGCTAAGCCAAGTCTAATGTTTCTCGAGTCAGCAGCAAACTCTTTGTGTTTATACTTGAAGCTTTTCCACTCACTACCATGAGATGGATGGGTCATTACATTCTGATATCTGTACTCCTGGTTCCTAGAATGCCACAGTACATCCTCTCTTGTTTTAGCATCATGAAACAACCTCTACAATCTTGGTGTAATTGGAAAATGTCTCAGAACATTATGAGGAATCCTCTTCACAGCATCGCTATCTTTCCATCTTGATGATTTGCATTTCGGGCATTCACTTAAGTTGGCATAATCCTTCCGGAACAGAACACAATTATTCTTACAAACATGGATCATATCATATCCAATTCCAACTGCACGAAGGAAATTCTTCATTTTACTATAGGTGTGTGGCAGCTCAGACGCATCTGGGAAAGATTTGCGGAAAGCAGCCAACATCGCATCGAATGATTTGTTGGTCATCCGCTCAGATGTCTTCACCTGAAGAAAGGTGACCATAGCTGAGAATACTGACATCTTATTTCCTGGGGTGACAGCAACGTTGCATTGTTCCAACATGCAGACCCACCGTTTTTCTTCTGCAGGTGAAAGTTCACGGAATGCACGAGCATTTCGTAGCATTGTTTCAATGTTGGTCAAACTCACTGGCTCCGCCACCACCACCTCATCCTCCTCTTCCACCTGAGCATCAGGCAGATCAAGATGGTGATCTGCTGCTTCCACGTAGTCAATAACATTGACGTTCACAGCTTCACCATGATGAACCCACCTAGTATATGTGACCGATATCCCATACAAGTGTAGATGATTTTGTACAGTTGACTAGGGTCTTGTAACTGGATTCAAGCAACTGCTACACGGGCAGAGCACATCTGATTTTGGACCACCGTACTCAACTCTGATAAAGTTCATGAAGTTTTCAACCCCCTCGACATATGCAGCGGAGAATCTTCGAGCAGAAGTTATCCAAGTCATGTCCATCTGTTAGACATACAAATTAGTTCTTCTACTAGATTTTACAGGAAAAACATATATGCTTTTTTATGAGTGCCATATTATGGCAGGCTGTTTCAGCAGTCAATGAGGCCGAGCACACAGCCATCGAACTATCGAAGGCCATCGCAGCAATAAAGATCGAGTATAAAGCGGTGTAGAGCTATTTCACCTAACCGATTGGCTACTAGACCATGGCAATCTACGTCACAATAAATATATGGCAGGATATTTTAGCAACAAATCGGCCTTGGCATGCCATCTCAGCTAAGCAGATTGAGTGCAGAATAGGGCAAGGAAGCTTCTTAAGCAGAGCATATTGACAGTAAACTACTTCGGCAAACAGTGAGATTAACAGCGTTTATCAGCTAACATTCAGCGCTACACCGACATGAACGGGGCCTCAGTCTAGAATGCATGTACCGTGGGAGAAGCTGACCGCCGTGCATCTCCACATGAACATCGCCAGCGGTGGCGGCGCTGATCGCCGCGCGCCTCCACAAGAACGTAGCCAGAGGTGGCAGCGTGGCTAGAGGGCGGTAGTCTACGAGAGCGTACTGTGGGAGCAAGAGGATCGCCGTGCGTCCCCTCAACGAACCACGGCGCCGACGTATCGGTGCGGCAAGGAGGGCAGCTTTGGTGGAGCGAATGGAGTGGAGGGGGATGGGAGGGAGGGGGGTTT
>NC_041383.1:354015719-354115794 GCF_002162155.2 Triticum dicoccoides
TCGCGCGGTGGGCGGGGGGAGTTTGGCGCATGGTCAGTTTCTCCAAGTGCAGTCCCACATGTCAGTGAAGAGGCAAGCCAAAGCGCGTTCCGTTTGCGTGAGCCGTGTGCAGGACCGAACGTGTGTGGGGTGCAATGCGACCTTGTCAGGAGTGTTGTGAGTGTACCGCCTTTTTTCCTTTTAAACTAGGTGCTTTGCCCCCTCAAAAAAAATTGTTGCTTCACGCGATCCATCGATACTACTACTAGTAATCCGGTAATCCCAACTAAAACGGCGCAGCCGGATCTTTTCTCGCGCAATATGCTGGGAGGTTGGCTTAGTTGGGTTTTTTAGGACGAGTAATGCTACACCTACGTAATCCCAGTTACGTAATTAACATAATGTGAAACGTGTGAGTTGTTGATAGTAGATTGGGGAGAGGGAGGGGCCCACCACCATGAAAATCGGGGGAAGAGAGAGAGAGAGAGGCAATTTACGTTAACCCTTTCGTAGGTTCCCATAGATGTAGAAAGATGTGAAATGCGTGAATGTGTAGTGGAAGTACTATTGGGAGCCTAATCCTAGACTTACAAAGGGCTACATAGCTGCTACATATACTTTCCATCAGTTCGTAATGCCCCCCCCCTGATTTTCAGGTGGGGTGGGCCTAATCCTCTCCTTTAATCCAATCAAATAGTCCCACATCACATCAGTTCGTAACTTTACGTAAACCATTACGTGGATGTAGCATTGCTCCTACTATTGGAGTGCCTAAGATAATTTGTGTATGTATAGACCCTATGTGTTTATTTTACTTCGCATGTTAGATTTGTCTCGGTTCGATAAAAAGAAGAGTTGGTGATGATGGTGTGCCTATCATCCTGCAATATAGGCCGTCCGATCTATATCTAACGGATAGGAAGGAAACTATGACAATTTACCCGCACTCTTCTCCACATTTGCAGATAATGCTTTCCCTCATTCATCCTTTTCTCCCACAAGATCTTGATCTTCCGTGCAACGCACGGGCATCTTGCTAGTACTCCTACAATATGTATATTATAGTGAAAGTTCATATACACCGGCCGAGATTAATGCAAACATGGCAGATTTTCATTACATTTTGAACGTTTATAGGACAGAAAAATAAAAAAAACGACCCTAAACCTATTCTACGGCGGCGACCGACGTCCTCCATCTGCGATCTCTATGTACGGGGGCGGGGTTCAAGACCCATGAAGTGAAGGTGCGGTCTCTGGCGAGGAAGAGTAGAACACAGGATACAGACCGGCCAGTTGGCACACCATGCCCTACCGCCTCCCATTCCCTACTCATCCTCGAAAGAGTCCCCGACCTCGGCGGTGCCGGACGTTGGACGGCGGCAAGTAGGACGCGTGGCTGACGGTGCTCCCGTCGTCGGCCGCCAGTGTGGCCACCGCTTGTGCGGTCGCGTCCGCGTCCGGCTACGCCGCTATTGCGTCGCGAGAGGCGACTTGAGCGAGGGCGGCGACCTCGAGCTTCATCACCGAACACAAGCTCTCCCGCAGAGCGTTCGCACTTGCGGTCATGGCGGATGTGGTGCTAGGTAGGAGGACGATGCGCTATGGTGTGGAGGTTAGCTGGGCGTTGCCGCTTTAAGTAGCGCATTCCGGTGAGGCCAAGCATCCGGGTGCGCCATTAAGTCGCCAGAGTTGGTTCCTCAGGCACCGAGCCTCTTAATGACGACATACAAACGGACGGCATGAATGCAGGCAGCTGGCGCCGGCTGGGAACGCACCGCGCGACGGCGCGAGGGACGAGGGTTTTGGTGTGCCAGGGTAGTCATCTGCGGTTGTGGCAACGTTGGAGATGCCATTTGCTCACATGTGATCCCCGCATGTCATTGAAAAAGCAAGACGACCCAGCATGGTCTCAGGTCCAGAGGATGCAGTAGGCCGCGCTACACCACCCAGCAGACGAGTCGCGGCGCCCCGTACATCCTCGACGAGCCGGGTGTTAGGGCGTGTTTGGATAGTGGCCAAAGTGCACGTTACCAAAATTTTGGTCATGACCCAAAGATTGGTCTTTGTTTGGATGGTTGCCATTTTTTGGCATGCCAATGAACTCTAGCCCACTCTAGTTCATTTTTCTTGCCAATGTCGGCCAAATCATGGGTAACCAATACCTCAACCAAAATTTTGGTCATGACCCAAAGATTGGTCTTTGTTTGGAGGGTTGCCATTTCTTTGGCATGCCAATGAACTCTAGCCAACTCTAGTTCATTTTTCTTGCCAATGTCAGCCAAATCATGGGCAACCAATACCTCAACCAAAATTATGGCTACCCAATGCTTTGATGGGGCAACCTTGGGCACAAACCAAACATACCATTGGTCGTGCCACAACAATAACGCCACCCTCGGCACACTGAAACTGACCGTGTCTAGCGATGATATGAGCGTGTCGCTCACCGGGGTCGCCGTGTCCAGAGGCGGTGCTGGAGCTGTGCCCTGTTGTTGGCCCCAACGAACCACATGATCGGTTGTCGGTGGCAAGGAGTTCGTGGGCCAGCTCCTCCATTGGACTAGTCTGCGCTACGTCGTCCCGACGGGTGTGCCCCACATGTCGGTTTCCCTGTTTTCCCGGCCATATTCGAGCGTCAGTGCTCCGCGTTGCGCATTAGTCCTTTCACTATGTAGGCCAAGCGAGACAACTTATTGTTTATTTGAGCCTTTCTAGTGTAATCATGTGGCGTTTGCTTATTTCTCATTCCTCTCCAAACCTCTTCTCCATCGATCATGTCGCCCTCCAGTCGAGTCCATCCTCCCGCATGCCTCATTTGAACATTCCACCGAGTAGCATTCGCATGTACCCACCCTAGTCCTCTTTCAATAGATCTCCGGACCTCGAGATGAAATCGAGAGGGAACGAGTGGGGGCACGTGATACCTAAGGCGGATTCAAAATTTTGAACCGGTGATCATAGCATCCGCAAATCATATATAAAGGGTATTCAATGTTCGTTTCGTTTTTGAACGTACATTATACTCCCTCCTATCCTTTTTAGTTTACATATAAGTTTTATGTGTAGTCAAAGTATCTCTACTATGATAAAAAAGGTATCAACATTCAACAACGCCCAATCAATATTGTTAGATTCGTATAATCATACGTACTCCTAGATTTGTACTCGAGATGGTTTCCAATTTGACTATTGACAAGATTAATAGTACATGAGATGTATAATGTGAAAATTATATCATTGGAAACTCCTTTCACATACGAAATTGACCGTATGCTTTGTGTAAGTTGCATGTCATATATTATTACTCTAACATTTGGTCAAAGTTAGCCTCGAAAAACGCATTAGACCCTGTATGCTTTGTGTAAGTTGCATGTCATATATTATTACTCTAACATTTGTGTAAGTTGCATGTCATATAGTATTACTGTAACATTTGGTCAAAGTAGTACTATAGTGGAAGTGGATCCTCTGACGTAGGTATCCCTGCCTTACCCTTCCTTTCGGTCACTTACTGGCGGACCCCATGCTTGCTAGGCCCCGCATGGCAGTTACTCAATGGGTTCGGCCACGTCAGGGGATCCTCATCCGTAGTATACTCCCTCGGTTTTTATTTACTCCGCATAAAATGGAGGGAGTGGTGGTTTAATAAATGACGCGTGCGGGGGAGGGGGAGGGACATCGGTTTGCTCTCAACTGCGGTCCCACAAGCGAGCGAAAACGCAAGACGAAGCGCGTTCCATTCGGTGAGCGACATGGGGGGTCCAGCATGCCGGGCTGCAACGCGAACGCGACAAGAGCGATGTACAGTCAAAACCGATTCACCGGTCGTCACCGGAACCACTATTCACACCAGAACCTTCGCTGCTCGGCCTACGCCAGCCACTGCCCTAAAACCACACCAAATCTCCAGTCCATTCCCCCACCTTTCGTTCCCCTAGCACGCAGCAAGCGTCCCCTAGTTCGCCGGAAAGCCATGGTGCGCCGCAAGATCACTTACTACAAGATGCTGATGCCAGAGCGCCGCGCAGAAATTGCGGCGGCGGTCGGCGCCACAGACCTCCGTTCCCAAGCTTGCTTTGCGGCGGGCCAATCCCCGAGTTCTCTGGAGCCAAGCTACGAGGAGGAAGAAGCCGATCCAATGTTCATGGCGGAGGTCGTGGCGCAGAAGGCCCCCGATGGGTATGAGACGATGGACGTCGACTTCGTGCCGGCGTCCGAGTCCCCCATGGTGCAGGCGGACCAGCGGTTCAACATGGCGATACTAAAGGAGGACCGAGAGGCAGAGGCTCAACTCGACGCGGAGCGCGCGCATGCCACTGCCATCGAGGCTCTCCTGCAGGTGAACCAGATGTCATGGATGTGAACCGGGCGGCGGAGGCTCAACTTGAGGTGGAGCGCGCGGATGCCGCTGCCATCGAGGCCCTCCTGCAGGCGGAACCGGACGTCCTCGACATGAACCGGGCGGCAGAGGCTCGACTCGACGCAGAGTGCGTGGATGCCACTCTCATCGACGCCCTCCTGCAGGCGGAACCGGACGTCCTGGACTTGAACCGGGCGGCGGAGGCTCGACTCGACGCGGAGCGCGCGGATGCCGCTGCCATCGAGGCCCTCCTGCAGGTGGAACCGGACGTCCTCGACTTGAACCGGGTTGTGCTCTCGTCCGTGCAGAGCGCCCGCACGCTCCGCTTGAACGAGTAGCTGGAGGCCGAGGACAACCACGGTGCGGAGACACACGTCGGCAGCGACGGCTGGTTCGCGCCGGCAGCCAAAGACGACGAGGTCGTCTCTTTCCGCGAGCAGTGATAGTTTTTCTTTATGTTGTTGTTTTTATGGATCTTTTGCTGTGTAAAAACATACTATATTTGTTATGCAAGTCGCTTGACTTGGGTCAGTCTACCATTTCAGGCGGTTGGATGAATATCCTACGTCTCCTAACCCTTCTTTCCTTCTTCCTCACCTCTTCTTCTTCCCCAACAGACCACCGCACGGGCCGTACGGATACTCCCCAACATGCGGTTGGATAAACATACTCTATGAACGAAAATTATGTGTCAGCGATAGGATGGCTGGCTTTGGTTTGTTCACATGCGACAACACGTGTCAGTGAGGGTGCGTTCCCTTGGTTGGGTTTGCGGCGTGCAGGAGCGACTATGTGAGGGTGCGGTGCGACCTCGGCGTGCAGGAGCGACCGTGTGAGGGTGTGGTGCGACCGCGACAGCCGTGCGCAAGTGTACCTCCTTCTCATTTTGAAAACTTTAGGCAACCTTGGCAAAAATGTGTGGCGAAGTTTGGCAATGCAAGGCCTAGACCCAAACAGGATAAGTATGTACGTACTAGGAGTACTAGTGTTAAAAAAGAAAGGCGTGGTTTTCCTTCGCGGGATTTAATCGATACAAATCCTTGTTTCACGTGTCAATTAATGCGTATTTTTTCACGAAAGACCAAAGAGCTAACCATCTCACTCCTCATCGCTTGATTAATGCAGCGCCATGCAAACCAACCTTCTCACTTCCGCATGCATGCAGGGGATATTAATGTCCTTGGTTGCTAACCCCATCAATTTTGCCTCGATTAGTGTTAGTGGCCCTTTGCAAATTGTAATTTTGATATACTGGCCATGTGTACAAAAAAAATGGAGGTAGTAACTATATTTGACTTCCTTCCCCATTGCGGTGAAGTCGGCGATAATTTTTTTTTGTGGTTTGGCGAAGTGCGTTCGACGGAGAACACCATTGAGGGAGACCACGGTAAGTCGTTCGCAAGTGCCGCCTGCAAGCCGAGACAACCGCCTTATTTGCATCCAGGAAGTCCTTTACTAGTACTACTAGGAGTACTAGTGCGGTGGGATGGTTTCTCGAAGAAGACGATGGAGAAGCAGAGTGAGCGAAGAGTGAAATGATGGTTGCTTCGTCCGTGCTTTTGTGATTTGACGCCTCACTGCTTTGTGATTTGTGATAGAAGGGACAGGGGAGTAGACTCTGTGCTCTATACTGTACTACATGCGTCCAAGCATGGGAGAAAGAGGAGAGACGTTGCATTTTTCTATTCCTTCAATCAATCAATCAGGGAGCTTCGGTTCCATCTTTTTGGCTTTGGCAACACCGTCCACAATGGTTCCGATGATGCCAAAAGATATTTTCACATTTGGCTACACATTGTGGATGCCCTTAACCGTACCACTTGGTTTTGCTCCTGTGTGCTATCTATACAAATCTCAATTATATTGATCTAAAAAATTATAGAATCAAGATTAGTAAAAAGGAGGTGATTTTGCCGCGCGGATGGCACAGGAGGTTTCTTATTTTCGGAGGACTTTGTCCTGGCGGTTTGCTAACATGCGGTCCCACGTGGTAGTGCCTTACCAAGCTGATCCGCGTCCCACATGAGGCAGAACAACGGCAGAAGCAACACGTAGTTAAGTTGAAGAAGATGAGGGAGAAGCGGATTCAGCAACGAGTCAAATGATGGTTACTTCATCCCTCCAACTTCTTTTTTTAGCATTATTACTTCGTCCCTCCAACTTTACTACGAGAAAGGTGCAGCTTTGTGATTTGACGCCTCATTGCTCATTACTACGCTGGCGCCATGACTGGAGTGCTTCACCCCGGCTGCTCTGCACTGTATTCCGGTATGGCACGTGGACCCGGTAGCTTGATGTCCCACATGTCGGCGAAAGGCACTAGAAGATTTATGAAAGCAAGCGCTCCACTCTTACGACGAAGGAGTAGACGACATGACGGCCCAGTGAACTGTCACTTGTACTGTATAGTACTATAGTTTTGTTGTTTCGCACGATCCATCGATACAAACCCGATTAAACATGAAAGGGCGGGATTTTTCCCACACGGTAGATGATACTGGCCATACATTTCAAAGGCAATTTTAATGTATGCAAACTGAATAATTATAAGTAACAATATGATATCTAGTAAAACTAAAAACACATATGATTTATTGTGTTAGAGTGTAGTAGTAGTGTTGTATTGCATAGTTGTTAGATGTAACATGCAAGAACGTGTAGAGATGTAGTTTTGGAAGGCCTACAGAGAGAAAAGCGTAATACGGTCACCGAACTTCAGAATAAGCTGATTACGGTCACTATATACGTTTTGCGGTGATTATACAGTCACTTTCTCACAGTTCAACATCGGATTGCACTCTGTTGACGCGCCAAATAGTCTGTGTCGCGCCATGTTGACTAGTTAAATTGACCACGTTCCTTGTGGGTCCCACCTATCAGTTCGCATAGGGAAAAGGTCACATAAACACAAATATACGCAGGCACGACAAGGCTCCAACCCATCCGCGGGAATCACCTAGTTGTGTATGTGTCTGTCAGGGCCTCATGTGTGTGCATGCACGTGTAGGTTGAGGACTTGAGCGTGAGAGTGTGTGTTGGTCGTGTGGTGTACTGGTGTGTGCATAATGTGTGCGTGTGTGCATGTGAGTGTTGCGTGCGTGCGTGGCTGCGTGTGAACGTGTGAGTGTTGCGTGCGTGCGTGGGTGCATGTGTTTGTGTGAGTGTTGCATGGATGCAGTTCGTGTGCATGCGTGCGTCTGTGTATAATCACCACACCAGCTCATGTGTGTTAAAACAGATGTATCAGCATACCAATACAAGGCCACCTTGTCCGATGTGCCCGCGGTCATGACTTCGAACCACCGTCCAAATATTTTTTGTCGTTTGTTTTCATTCTTACTAGCAAGATGCCCGTGCGTTACACGTAACATCAAGATGCATTTGTATGACTTGTTTATCTTGTGAGAGAAAAGGATGAATGAGGGAAGGCCATATTTGCAAATATGGAGAGGTGTGTGGGTACCTTTTTGCAAAATTGCCATAGTTTCTTTCCTATCCATCAGATATAAATCGGGCGGCCTATATTGCAGGATGGCAGGCACACCATCATCACCAACTATGTTTTTTATAAGAGTGTATTTTATAAGAGTGTAGATGTAGAGTAGATACAGGTCGACAGGTGGGCACGGTGGTAGTGAGATAATGTGATGCAACACTAGAGGTGCCACGTCGAGCGTTTAACTGGTCAACTAGTCATGTCATGAGCAAATACAGAGTTCTACGGTGAGCCCGTGACTGTATAATAACCACTAAATGTAAATGGTGACCGTAATGAGTGGATTATGAAGTCAAATGTACTTATTGTGCTTTTGCTTCAAATACAATGATTGTCATTGCATATATCGTGAGAGAAAGATGAAACACGCGTGAATTTTATGGGGGCTTACTTTTAGAGGACCTGGAGATAGTTTTGTGTGCATACGTGTAAGGGGCATACAGGGGGGTATGCGATGGAGAGAGAAATGCTCTTCATTTCTCTTTATTATGACTAACTTTGTATATAGTATAAAAATATACAAATTCACAATGCGGAATAAATATCATTGTGGGCACCATGCAATGCAAATTAGCGTTCGTACTCCTCCATATAACTTTGTAATGTTGTATATATGTAGAAACTCTAAAATAATTTTTTGGCCACACTTTATTCAAAAGGAATGTTGTATGCAAAATAAACGTTAAGAGAGGGCTTTTTAGATCAATGGGGTATGTGATGTAACATGTGTGAATGTGTAGTTGATGCATTTGGCGGGGCCTAGAGAGGTATGTGTGTGTATTACGTATTCGAGAGAGGCATGGATAAAGGGGCCTACGGGGGGCATGGGAGAGATAGCACGAGAAATGAGAGTGGTCTAGAGAGAGAGAGAGACGAATATGACGTCACGACAAGACATTCCATTCCCTTGGGTGTGTATATGCAAGGGGGAGGGAATAGAGGCACTAGGAGATATTTTTTGTGTGTGTGGTGTTTGTGTTGGTATGTGTGGGTGTGAGAAGATAATGAGACGTGGGGGCAGAGGGTGTGTCACCGCGTGAGGTCCGGTGGGTCGAGGTGAGGCCCTTCGTTCGGTTCCATCCTGTGCCACATTGGTCGGCCCATGACACATTTAGGAAGACCCATGGATGACAAGTCGTACAAGACAAGGATAGCAGAATTGTGAAGGACTCTGTGCCCACTGACAAAGCCGGCTAGGATTTGTAAACCTAGGTTCTCGGACTAAGGTAACCCCTTTATCTCTGATATTACTATTCACCCAACCCAACTTTAAGGGGCATCCTACAGAATGCTCTGCTAGAATCATACTCGTCGATTAGGAAGAGAGGTGTGAGATAATTCGTGAGAGACAGGCGTAAAGATTATGTGCGTACATGAGACACATAGGCAGGTCCATGTATATAGAAAGGGTCGATGAGGATTGTGCGTGTGTATGTTTTAGAGAGGAAGAGTGCTTGTGATAAAGGTTATTGAAAACAATTGTAAATGGTTACGAGAGGGGGGAGGGTTATATCTAGAGCATGTGTGCGAGAAAGACACCTCGGGAGAGAGTGTGTGAGCATGTGTGAGAGACCACCGATGGAGAGTGAAACTACACGTAAAAGACTGCTCTACACATTGATTAAATATATAAATTGTATCCAAATATTAGGATGGGATCATGATATTTGCAATTCGCGTAAGGAGCGGTCATTGATCCATCAGACATCTAGATTATATCGACACTACAAGAAATATGTCAACTTGTGACCTTGACTATTGGTCACTGAAAGGTCATTGTTTTTCATTTGTGACCTTTTTGTGACCAAAAACAGAAGGTCAAAAGCTGGCGGTCGTAAACTGAAATTAACGACCTTCTCTGTGAGAAGGTCGTAGACGTTCACGACCAAAACAGAAGGTCGTGAAACGCATGACCTTTTGCTTTGGTCACTGGTTGTCTGCCCAGGCCACGTCTGATCCGACGTGGCAATCTGATGTGGCAAAATTGTGACCAATTGAAAAGGTCGTTGATAAGATTCAGCCCGGTCTGATTCGCTGTTCTACATGGGCCTAGCCCAATAATTTAGCCTTTTTGTATTTTTTTTTTCCTATCAATTTTTGGTCAACTTCACGGGCCAAGCCCAACAATTTAGCATTTTTTTCTAGGCCATGGCCTTTTACTATCTATTTCTTTTTTGGGCCTCGGCCTTTTTTATGCATTTCTATTTAATTTTCAGCCTGCCAGTATGTTTGGGGCCTCTTTTCAAAGCCCAAATAGATTAGGTCCAGTAGACATTTTAGTACTTCTTCCATTTGGACCGTGCCTCTTCTTTTGTAGAATAGACATACACAATCAGCACAAATTCAATACAACGTATACTTTTCAGCCACTTTCAGCCCAAGAATGCATTTCAAGTAAACAACGGATAATATAGTGAGTATGTGTACATAACTATCAGCATTCGAGTAACATGTGCAATAGTACATCAAAATTCTCAACAAATTTAGCACTACAAGTCAATAACATATAAAGCAAGTCGCTAACTGGGGCTTCAAGCTTTCTCCGAATTTCTTCGGGTAGAATTCCTGTAAATGAGAGGAACATCCACATGTTTAGAGTCTCAACATAGGCACTATTTGTTAGCCATAAAATACAAAAATTAATTCAAGAACCATGCAAGAGCCTAGGTTTTACTATCACTTTGACACCTTAGAGTAACATCCAAGAATACCATGAGTTGATGCATTATTCTAGCATAACCAAATTAGAAACATCCCTTCCTATTCTATTTTAACCTTACTACTACCTCTGTTCCTAAATATATGAGATCTTGGTTCATTTCAGTAATTTAGAAAGAGGGGTGATGGGGCACAAAACCTTGAGCCATTGTTGTGGGGTTGTGGCTGATGAAGGTTACCTTTTGGGGCCCCAACGGCAGCTCCACTAGATGCAACAACAACAACACCTCCAACAACCACAGCAGCAGCAGCACCAATAGTGACCTGCGTGGCATTTCAGATCATCATTACAGAAGAAAAAATTAAGAAACAAGCAACCAATATAGCTTCAGCATTACATGTACATGTACAGAATTTAGCTTTTTCTACCTAAGTACAAATAGCAAAATGGAACATGGGCAGGTTGATTATATTTGACAGAGCTAACTGAACAAAAAGAGAACATGGTGCCGCGACTTGTTGAGGACAGAAATAATAATGTTTGCTTCAAAAATTAGTAAAATGGGGATTAACAGCATGCACACAGAAAGCTAATTGGCAAACAAAACTTATTGGTTAGTTCTCAACACAGAGCAAACTGGCAAATGATAATGTTTGTTACAATAATTAACAGGGCAGTAGCTCAACCTAAAGAAAGGCAGTAGAACTTATATGAAAGAAACCGAGTTGTAAGTGTATAAAGAGCGATCAATGATTCATTTCGGAGACATGGTAGTTTCTTCTAACATATTGTACTATCAAGTAAACTCTCACAAGAAAGATGCCCCAGTAAGAAAGCTGAATGGGTGACAAACTGACTAGTGAAACAAGTTGATAGTTGTACACTATAGTGTTTACACACAGTCAAACTGAATGAATTTCAGATTATGTTGCATGCATTTGCATAGTGAGTAGGTGTTATTTCTGAACACTGGCAATGTGGTTGAACATAACAATACTAGGAATGAGACACACCAAACAGTGCAGATCAGTGATGCAATATAGCACTATAGGGGAAGGGGACGGGGAAGCAACCAGCAGCAGCAGTAAGGCCAGGGAGGCAACCACTTCAGGAGCTTCCTCTTATAATCGCTCTTGTGGTCCAGTGAGGCGGTCACCGACACCGGCCTCTGCGCGACGCCGCTCGAGGGGAGCGCTCCAAAGGGGAGCGGACCTTTCGCTGCAAGACTCATGGATGGTGCCATGTTTTCTCACTAGATGAAATGAATGGAGATGTCTTCAGCAAATCAGAGATAGAACATAACTGTTGTCATCAGCATCAATTAGAGACAGAAAAAATTAATTCTTGTAAAAGAAAATTTTACACACAGCCAAGTACTTTTCCTAAGTGTTTAATGCTCTGTATCATCAATTCAGTTGGACAGAATCGACCAATGGTACGAGCAGAAGTCATATCAGAATCGCAAATCAGAAGAACACACCCCCTAATAAGCCTGAAGTCTGAACAATTCGTTTATTTTTGGACAGTGGCTACCACCAAGCATTGGAATGTAAAATGTTCGCAGCAAAAAGGCTTGCTCCACCAGAGATTTCTGCTCGTACCATTGTAAAATGTTTGCGGCAAAAAGATTTGATTTCTAAGCACGAGCTTACGCGACCACATTTAGTACATAATGTGTGTGTTTTTGGCCTCGAGCATCTACCAAGTAAAATTACTACCCACAAGCAGCCATCAAGTTCAGTCTTAGACAAGCCAAAGATTACAATATAAGTGCCAGACCCAATTGTAGCGAGCCATACCGCGTAATACGCCTTCTTGATCTCACCCTGGCCGATGTCCTTCACGCCGAGCACGTCGTAGTAGTCCCTCACCACCATGGGCCTGGTCCCTACACGCAGCCACAGACCTTAGGGAAAGCTCACCAAACCGGGAACAAATGAGAACCACAAGGATTAAGGTACACATGGCAATTTCCCAGTCTGCAGTCACTAAATAAATGAAAGGAGTATGACGGAAACACAGTAAAATAGTTCAGTTCACTTGTCGATTAAGAGATTAATGAAACCGGTCACTCTAAGCATACTAGAGCTTCAAACCTCAAGCTAAACAGAGTAATACTAGTGCATACAAAACCTCAAGCTAAACAAAATATGCAGTACCTAGGAAGTAATCATCATATTTTCACAAAACCAACATGCAATGCAGACATATATACTCATTCAAGAAGATCACTGCCTGTAGTTTTATTTAGATGACATACACTACAAAAATCTTAAGAGAAAATAACTGCACCGAGCAATTTACTTCATGATTAAGCAAGCAAGCAGACATGGCATCAAATCAAACACAAGCATAAAAGATCTGTCAATCTGCATCATCAGTAGAGCTACACATCAGCAGGGCATTTCAGCATTATTTAGCCCTTCAAATATTTTGTCAGAGTACATGCCACGAGTCTACACTCTACAGTAAACACATATATAGTTTTCAGCAAACGAAACATGAATCTGGGGTACCAACCGTTCAAAAGGACAACAAAACCGCATCTAAACAGCAGGGTTCCAGAAATCACAATACAAACTTGTGCATCTCACAGCTGAATCACACATATTTAATCTAAATAGAACTGGACTAACTACCCAATAATCAACCTCTTTAGCTCTAGTATTTTCAACCTGACCAATTTAGCTCCAATATTTTTCAACCTGATCATGACAAAAGTTCAGTCAGGACTAAATATGTTACAAAAGTACAGGGAAACAAAACTCTAGTGTTGTAGAAGAGTTGCTGCAACCTCAATATTAAGTACACAAAAATAAGAGTTGCTGCAAATCCTTGTGAATCACTACAAACAGGCCTTAAATTTCCTTGTTGCTGCCCCGAAATAGGGAGTCTGAACTCTCAAACAAGTCCCAAATTCAATATATGATGATCCTATACCAGAATATCAAGCAAATCAACGGTGATGTTTATGCGCAACAAGTCGACCGCGGGAGACGTACTGAATAATAGAAAGAGGATTCTAACAGTTGGTACTGCAACTCTCTCGGACGAGTACTAACTAGAAAGAGCACCATGTGGACGGGGAGGGTTGGATGGAAATCTCACCAGGATGAGGTCGAAGATGAAGGGGTCGAGGCCGAGCGGGGCGTAGATGAACTAGGAGGTGCCGAAGAGGAACACGGACAGGGACAGCAGGAACGTGATGAACTCCAGCCCTCTTTGACCAACCTCTGCACAAGCACAACCACACGCATGGCTCATGACTCAGTAGTCAGAGCGTACACCAAACTGTTGACTGTGGATTTCAGACATGTGTGCATGCGTACCGTGAAGACGGCGACCCGTGAAGCTGATCAAGACATTGACGCAGGGCACGACGATGGCGCCAAGCCACGATGCCACCGCCGAGGACGACGAGGGAGAGGACCAGGACCCCCGCTCGCAGTCGGTGGTGGCGACCATGTCCACGACGGCCTCCGTCTCGGGCCGCGGGATGAGCACGCCGTCCCGGACGGCGACCACCAGGTCCTTCTAGTGCTCGTTCCCGAGTAGCGCGCTGGACGAGGAAGGCGCGGAGGTGTCGGCAAGGAGCCAGCAGAGATGGCGGTGGAGGTACGGCGCCGAGGGTGGGACGAGCGCGGCGGCCATGCGGCGGAGGGCGCCGACTGAGGCCTCCGGGATGGGCGGAGGAAGAGCGGTGGACGTCCTCCGGGAGGCGAGGAGGAGCGGGTGGTGGTGCGCGGGCGCGGGCGGTGATGTCGGATCTGAATCGGCGGGGTGGCGGCGGTGATGTGGGAGAGGGAGCGCGTGAGGTGGATCTGGAGCTCTAGGGTTTGTGGGGTGAGAGGGTGATGGAGTTTTCTTTTTTCTTGTTCTTTTTTGAGACAAATAGGGGGAGGGGGTGAGGTAGAAAGGGCTGTCGTCCGATCCGAGAGCATCCGACGGTGTTTGAGCACGATCCGCGTGACATGTCCATGGACCAATCAGAACCCAGTACACGTTATGACCTTCTAAATTGGTCGTAATTGACTAAAATTAAGGTGTTAAACCTTATTTTATCAAAAAAGGTGTTGAATCATATAAACAATTTTATGATATGAGAAATTCAAAAAGAAACATTTTCATTGTGTCACCAAATGTGACATAGTTTTTAGGAGAACTAACAAACTTGTAATTGGAATAAGACAAATATCTTTTAAAAATTGTTATGAGAAATGAGTTTTTAGGGGGGGGGGTCATTTTCTATTTTCGAAGTGCCAAAAATGTTTACAGCACCACTCCATTTTCCAAAACTATAAGACTGCATTTTATGTACAGTTGACCAAATCTTTAGATGTAAAATGTTTTCGATCCACCTCTCATCAAAAAGACAAATTAGGTTTCAAAAAAGCATCTACCTCGGCATTCTTTTATTTTTCTTCTACTTTTTCAAATGAAAAATTCAAAGAAATGATCTCATATTATGCACAATGGTGCATCTTGAAATGGCAAACAATGTTACCTAAGGAAGTTTTTATTTTCTTTGCACGGAAAATTCATTTTTCATTTTTCGAGTGCCCGAAAAGAGGCTTTTTTGTGAAGGACCTACCAAATATGTGTTGCAAAATTGTACTAAATCAATTTTCTAAAATACTAGGACATATTTGATGAACAATTGACCAAATGGTTGGGTGTAAAAAGTTTTGATCCACCTCTCATGAAAAAGACAAATTCTCGCCGATTTAGTAGGAAGCGGGTCAAATTTGAACTGTAGCTACCTCGTAGTTTGCTCTTTATTTTTTATAAAAATCATTTCTAGGTACATAAGTATCTATTTAATCAGAGAAACACCCAAAAAATTCCAAGATTCAACCACTAGCTAGGAACGGTCATTCTCGCTGTTTTGACCGCATTTTGAAACGGGCATAAAAAATTCAAAAAAAAACAAAAAATTGGGAAACCTTCCCATTGTGTCATTATATGTGGACAAGTTCCCAGGGAAAATAACAAACTTGTAATACGGCAATTATTTTAAAAAAGTGTTATCAGAAACGAGCTATCACGTGTGGAGATCAATGGCTTTCAAGCCAAATGATCAATCTTATGGCCACATTCATGGCATAGTTTGTTCAAATGATCTCATATTGTGCACAAGGGTGCATATTGGAATGGAAAACAATGTTGTCTAAGGAAGTTTTCATTTTCTTTGGACGAAGAAACCATTTTCCATTTTTTGAGTGCCCAAAAGGAGGTTTTTTTGTGAAGGACCTACCAAATAATTGTTGCAAAATTGGACCAAATCATTTTTATAAAATACTAGGACATATTTAATGCACAACTGATGAAATGGTTGGGTGTAAAAAGTTTTGATCCACCTCTCGTGAAAAAGACAAATTTTCACCGATTCAGCTGGAAGCGTGTCAAATTTGAACTGCAGCTGCCTCATAGTTTGCTATTTATTTTTTCCAAAAATCATTTCTAGTTACATAAGTACCTATTTAATCATAAATACATGGTTTGGTGGCGATACGTCTAGGTTTGGGCGGTGGCCGAGGCCCCCAACTCTAGAGCGCGTAAAGTCGCATGCCCGCCGCGTGGTCACCGCGTGACCGTGGCGTTGCCATGTGTTCTAGGCAGCCTAGGCATGTCTAGTGGGTTAGGCACTCCCCAGGTAGGTGCTAGGAAGAAAATTACAACATAAGATTCTCACGAGGAGACCGATCGATGCTCAAACATGAATTAGCAGCCAAGTGTTTGATTAGCGGTATGGGAAATGTACATGGCTAATGGGCGTGAGTTTTGGCTGAGGATGATCAATTACTAAGAAGACCGTCTTCACAAATTTTCAGCTCAAAAGGAGGAGCCTAGGTGGTACTTGCTTTGCAAAGTACCACATTGGACATAAATAGGAATGTTGAAGCTGTGCTCAAAATAATGAATGGATTGAGGTGGCATTTGGTGGAGGATGGTTATTTGGGCATAGTAAAGCACCGTAGAAAATGGATACTATTTGGAAATGCCAAAGTGGTACTTCCTTCACAAAGTGTTATTCTGAACAGAATAGGAAAATGAATATTGTTGAGTTATTTTTGAACTAGGCAAGGAAGGTTTTTTACATATTTGATGAAGATGTGATCCAAACAATTTATGAGAATTTTTTGGGAATTTTCGGAATAACAGAAATATAGGTTGCTTCACAACCTAGGGCAAAAAATGACACATGGACATGACACATAGGCAAAACTGATGAGATGGCGCCTAGTCATCACAGCCCACCACAATCTACAAGGTTATGACCATCTATATTGGTCGTTAACAACTAGAAATAAGGCAGCGGACCAGCGCTGTTTGCTTTATGACCATTTCGTGTAAGGAAATTACGACCTTTCTGACCAAAATGGTCGCAATGGTTTAGGGTTTGGAGCCCCCCGAACAGCTTTTGACCAATTGGTCTCAAATGGTCATAGATCTATGACCAATTCTTCCAGGGTCACTGACAGAAGGTCACTAGTTGACATATTTCTTGTAGTGCGAATTTGAGCATGTCTATGTTATTATTCGACACAATTGATCCACATAGTTAGTATTTTGAACTCCGGATAATGCATCACTTTAGCAATCGAATATAAACGTGAGTATAGTTCATGTTGTGTGTGTAAAGCACATTATACATACGAAAGTTACACAATGGACATTATAAATAGCTACCTATGAACTAGCATACATTTGAATTCAACTTAAGGTGGTTTAAAAAAATCGAATTCAACATGAAGTCCATTCAATTATTTGAATTTGATATCATGGCATTTGTAAACCATACCTAAATTATGGGGGCACCAATCTTTGCTCTGATTTTGTACATAATAGCATATGTAGTGGTGTAGAAAATAGATTCAAATTTAGCTCCTCCATTCCAAAATAATCGTAGTTATAGGATTTTCAAGTGTCAAAATTTCAAAAAGAAGCGGATAATTTAATGAGGTTTTCAAACATACAAGTTCAAATATAACATTGTCTATTTAGGTCAATCCTCATAGTTCAAGAGTACTCTAAACGTGAATGCTTGTGTTTCAAAATTTCGAACGAAGTGCCAAAAGAGCCTCTACTCGCCCGAAACTGCGTGAGACCAATGTTTGGTAGTACAAGGAAATTACTTTTCTAATAACTCCGACCCGTGAAACCTACCGGCCCGACGTCCAAAGGTCTAAATCGGGATAGGTTTGTAGCTTCATCTAGACACCACGCAACCGCCTCCGAAAAACATTCATACACAATGGCCGCCTAAGCAAACATGCGCGCGGCCGAAATCGCTCCCGCCCACTATTTGGGACACCTGGGATTACCATCCTACCCCCAACCTGCAGTAGGTCCGAAATTTAAGAGGGGGCAAAGTTTGTACTTTCCCCAAAATTTTAAACAAGCACGTCCCATCTTCTGTTCAAAAAAGCCAAAAACAAGCGCGTCCCAGATCGAAACATGGTTCCCCACCCACCCGTCCGATTCCCCATTCGTACTCCGTGGGCGCCAAAACTACCTCTCCACCAGCCGCGAAACCCCGGTGTCCTCCGTCCGCCACCCCATCCCACCCATTAACCGCCGCCCTCCTACATCACGCTGGAGCTAATACCCCGACGTCGTCATCCACCGCAACCTCAACTGCAACGCCCTCCACGGCTAGTAGTTGAAGCCGAGGCCGAGCCGTCCGTATCCGAGCCAGTTCAACCACGCCGTCGTGCGCCTCACCGCTGCCACTCCAACTTCGCCACCCTCCACCGGACCGGAGCTGTTCCTGCTACGCCGTCCTTCGTCGCCTCGGATCTGCTTCCCCTCCGCCAACATACGGCCACGGCAACACAGTCAACAATTTGGCCATGGGTTCATCCAAGCCTGCACCCTCCAGAACATCGGTTTCCCCGGTAAAAAGAAGAAGATCAGCGTGACATGTGGAGGTGACTACACAGGCAACCGAAAAAGGTACTCCTCTTCCCTTATTCTTGCAAATCTTACGTCTTTGCTTGCACGGTATTCATCCCACAGAAGACACTAGTGGACCGCTTCTTCTTGATACTAGATGTTCCTAGTAACTCATGATGCACAAGGTTTCTCCTCATATACTATTTCACCTTAGCTAGAGGTCTGTCGCCCCCCTGAATTTCAATTTCTGGCCAGTTGATTCCCAATTAACGGAAGCATTCCCCGGCGTAACAGGCGCTAGTATGCCGATTACGCTGGGGGAGCAACGCCTTGGTGTTTATCTTAGGGGCGTGTGCGGCCTAGAGCTACTGGTGCCCGATCTGGAGGTCGGCCGGGATTAAAGGGATGGCCTGGGGGCACTGCCAAGCACGGCGGTGGTGTGAGGTCGATGGGAGGGCGGGGCGCCGGAGGCAGGGGTCTGGGCCGGTGGTCGCTGGCGGTTCGAGAAAGATCGTCAACAGTGACTGGCAGGAGGTAGACGAAGGCCATCTGCCCGTTCCTTATAGATCGGACGGTTCATTAAAAAAATCGACTGGCCTATTTACTTTCAGTCGAATGTTATCTTAGATATGACCACATGTGGTGGTGTGCTGGAGGAGTACCTGCATTTCCTGTGCTCATATATTACAAAATTATACATAGTAGAATCTAATTTTGTTTGCCATGCAATGTTGTAGAGCTATCATATGTCTCCTGTCATTTATTTTTCAGCCACCTGCTATCTGCTACTTTTACAGTGCACTAGTTCTGCACACACTTCACCCATACTCTCACTATTGTGTTTTTATGCAAGGGTATTTCAGAGTCTGCCGAAAGAGAAGCAGCAAAGAAAAGAGAGAAGTTGCGCCAGCTTTCTTCATGGGTATGCACGACACATTACAGCTCTATAAAGGGTGCAGTGTCAGCAGATGGAGACGGTAAACGTAGCTCTGGAGTTGATGACCTCGCTCGCAATGAACCACCATCCCAGGTGCTTGCTTTAACTTCCCGGTGTCATATGTGGTTGCATGTTCCATATGGTGTCTAGCTTGTATTCGAAAGTCTGAAGTCAGTAAGATAAGGAAAGATATTTTTTTACATGAACCACCATCTCGTGAGCACCAAAAGACAAATAGCTAGTCAGGGCACTGGCCGAGCCAGTGACAAGCCTAGCAAAGATAGCCATCGCCTGGAAGCCAACTAAAAATCTGCGATGGTGGCGAAGCAGCCCGCCTCCCACCAGGCTCTCAGGTCCTAGATGATCATGCTCACCACTCCAGCCGGATGTCTAGCTTGTATTGCTTCCAATTTGGTTAAATTGCATCTGCTTAGCTTACACATTATACCTTTGAATATGACATGCCTTTCTGTTTTTGGTACATACTAGTACATCTGTGTATTAACCGTGTTCTTACATCAAACTAATGTTCTTGTGTATCCCTCATCAATCACTTATGACGAGGCAGGCAGGCAAGGGGACTACTCCTCATTTAAAGAATGCAGCGTCAGCCTCCCGACATGATTCTCAAGAAACAGAAATGCTAGATGAAGATAGTGAGCGTAGCTCTATAGTTGATTACAGCATTTCCCCTACACTAGCATCGCAGGTGCTTGCTCTAACTTGGCAGCGTGATATGTTGTTGCATGTTGCATATGGTGTCTAGATTGTAATTCTTCCAATCTGGTTAAACTGCATGTGCTAGTCTGCTTAGCTTATACATTATACCTCTTAATGTGACATGCCTTCCTGTATTTAGTACATAGTACATCTGTCTATTAAGCATGTCCTTACATAAAACTATTGCTTTTTATTGTATCCCGCATCAATCAATATGACGAGACACCTTTATTATATGTAGTGCGATATTAGTTGCATCTTTCATATGATTTATAGCATGCGCTGCTTCTAATTTGTTGAAATTACATTTATGATGGGACACTTTTAACTTGGCAGAGTCATATTGGTTGCATCTTTCATGTGGTGTCTAGCTTGCATTGCTTCTTATTTGCTGGAATGGTTTCTGCTTAGTTTACACAAACAGTTGTGAACATGCCATGTCGTCCTGTTTTTCATACATATTCCATCCTGGTATCATGTGTTTGCCTTACATCAAAGTAGTGATTGTCAATATCATGCATGAGTGAGTTCTAAAGAGAGAATTTTGTTGCTTTTTCTTGTCGGTTTTACTTGACAATTCAAAATCAATAAAGCGGAAGGAAGTTAGCAAGGCAGCGGATAAAGGTGCTCCTTCCGAACGGAGGGCCTCTACAGTTTCTACTCCTCCACACCCCCAATATGATTTCCAAGACAACACATGTATAGATACTCAACAAAGCTGTGTTTATGATGAGCACGTCTCCCCTAGTGCAGCATCACCGGTGCTCCCTCTAACCTGGCACTGTTATATGTGGTTGCATGTTATGTGTGATGTCTAGCTTGTACTGCTTCTAATTTTGTTGAATTCCATCTGCTTACTTTACACATTATACTTGAATAAGACACGTGTTCCTGTTTCTAGAAGATACAATATCTGTCTATCACACCATGTTCTTACATCAAATTACTATTGTTGTGTAACCTGCAACAATCACTTATCATAAGACACGTTTGACTTTGGAGTGTGATATAGGTTACATCTCACATTCTTTTCTAGCTTGTACTACTAATTTTTTGAAATGGCACTTATGACGAGACAGTTTTAACTTGGTAGAGTGATATTCGTTGCATCTTTCATATGGTGTCTAGCTTTCATTGCTTCTAATTTGTTGAAATGCCTTCTCCTTAGTTTACACATCATAAGATGTGAATATGCAATGCTGTGAATATGCAATGGCACTAATGACGAGAGACCTCTAACATGGTAGTGTGATGTTGTTTGCATCTTGCATATGATTTATTTCTTGTACTGCTTCACATTTGTTTAAACGCCATTTATGATGAGACACTGTTAACTTGGCAGAGCGATATTTGTAGCATCTTTCATATGGTGTCTACCTTCCATTGCATTACTTCTAATTTGGTGAAATGTCTTCTTCTTAGTTTACACATCATAGTTCTGGTTATCTCTTCCGTCCTGTTTATCATACATATTACATCCTCCTATCATGTGGTTGTCTAACATCAAAGTTCAGTTCGTCTGCATCACACATCAATTTGTTCTGAAGAACTAAATTGTTATTCGTTTTTCTTGTCGGCTTGACTTAACATGGCACAAAGAAAGAGGAAGAAACACCTAATGGCAAGGAATGAGAAGCGGATGAATCCTGCAGATTCTGCTGGTACTGATGGTGCAATAGAAGGTCAAAGTCCAGCGGAATATTCTACAAACACGGCATCTCATGCTACATGAGGTGCAAAAAAAGCCAAACAGAAACAAATATCTGCCACCAAACAAGCAGAGACAACCCTAGTTCTTGCAACACCTACCACGGTACTACCAGTTGCACGACTTACTCATGCGTCAACTGAGCTAGCAGCACGTTCCCAAGCTCCCTTGCCACCTGACACTACTTCCCAAGCACTCTTGACACAAGGTGAGTTGGCAATATCAGATGAAACTTGTGAGCTTCAACATCAAGAAGGTAGTTGTTGGAGTCAAGTTACAGTTGGATGCTTCTTTATATGTAGTCTCACAGTTTGATGTACACTAACACTTCCTATGTTCGTTGTTGGACTAGCACCTAGGCGCAAGAGGAAACAAACATCGGGGATAATGCTCGATAGGTTAACTAAATCTACAGGAGGAAGAATGGAGATCCGTTTTGGGGCAGGTTTAAAAAGGCCACGTGATGCTACAGAGTCAGCCAAGTTAGTATCAGAGGCAGCGGTTGCCGTTAGGTGTCATGTACGTATCCTCCCAACATGGATTCAGTACAGGAATGACAAAGACGAAACCCAGTTCAACACCTTCCTCGACCATTTATCTGTAAGTATGGTTATGTATGGAAACTAGTAATATCCTCTTGCTCTGTCCCATACTTTCTAGGTTGCTGATAATGAGACTCCCGTAATTTTCAACAGATGAGGTTCAAGTTGGATAGCCAAGATGATGCAACCAGACAAGCTTGCACCCATGTTTTCAAGTCTTCTCTGCGACAGTATCGGTATAACTTGAGGAAAACTCACTTTGAAGGCAAGGCTAACAATGAACTTTCCCAAACATCTCTAGTGGAAAATATATCGGATGAAGACTGGAGGGGCCTTGTTAAACACTGGTCTGATCCGAAGTATCAGGTACATTATATATATGTGATCAGATCTCATGTTGAAGTCCTATTTACGCATGTGCCACACAAATCTATCTTCTTGTAGGTGAACTGTTCAAAGAACAAGGCCAACCGTACGAAAGTGAAATTCCAACAGACAACAAGATCTTGTAGCTATATTGCACACTGCGAGGCTCTTGTAATTAGCTGATGTTTCACTCTTTTCGCTGTACCATATTATCAGATCTATATTGACTTGTTCGAAATGCAGAGGAAAGCCCGCAAGGACCAAAAAGTACCTGAACCAAATGATGTGGAAATCTTCAAGGACTGTCACACCAGCAAGAAGAAGGGCATGACTACACCAGTCAAAGCCGCTATTGTAAGTCCTTAATCCTCATGCCTTTTAACTACTACTTACTCTGACTTGTGCCTTGAACTGCATGGTTTGCAGCCAATGTCTATTACTCTTTTCAATTTTATACACAATTGTCATAGCGTATCATTGCACCTTACAAGGTTTAAAAGAGAGGAGTGATGTTCCTTTGATATTGACCCGTAATCTAGTTCCATGCTGGACTTGCCCACACAATGTTACAATTGCATGTTTGTCTGTTCTTAGTTGTTTTGTGATATGAATGATGTCGTACTATGCTTATCGTATTATAAACTTCGTCTCTTTATCCTTAGCCCTCAATACAATGTGAAGAAATAGACAATACATTAGCGATGGTACATGGTCATATGTTTGGAACCTGGTTTTATTATGTACTTTGCAATAAAATACAACTAATATTTTACATGGGTTCACCAGAATAAGTTCTGTATATAGAACAAAGCTATTTTGTTTGGTTTTGCTGCCTCCTTAATATCTTCTGTTCTGGTACTACTAATGTAAAACCTCAACTTTTCAGCGAGCTATGGAAAAAATGGTGGAACCGCCACCTTCTGAAGGTGGCAAGGCAACTATAACCGTAATGTCAGCTCTTGCTGAAGTGGGTCAGTACCTGTCCACTAACAGTGCCAAAAGCACGTTCCTGCGTAATACTGGGTTGGTTGTTAAGGCAATATCGTCCAAACTGCCTCATGATCAAGATATGCAAGCTCAAAGCAATGTTGTATCTGCGCTCCAGACACAAGTCCATTCCCTAACAGAGGCCCTTTGTGAAACAAGGAGAAACATTGCTCAATGTCATCAAAATATGCATGGTTTTTAAACCAGACTATCAGACATTTTCTATGTTGTTCAGGAGCCTAGGGGAAATGAAGGCGAGGATTATGGTGCTCCATCGGACAATACAACATGAAAACATAACAGTCAGGTCAAATGAACTGAGCTTCTGAACTTCTGGTGGTGCATTTATCTGCTAGACTGTTAAGTTTTATGCCAACCTTCCTTTTGCTATATAGTTGTACTTTGTTTTGGTGCGATACAAAATTTATTCTTAACGTGCAGCGACCGGCTGAAGAAAACAGCAATCCATTTTTGTATAGTGTAGGGTGTTCCCTATATTTGCCCTGGTGGTGATCTTTGATGCCGAGTGGATGTAATATGTGCAATCGCCTTAATAGCCTAGCGTTAGTTTTGGCCTTATTTATTTCCTAGTCTTCTTTTTCCCTGGTTTGCTAGTGGCCGCAACTACCATGGGCCATATACGGACCGCAGGATCCATGGGTCTCCTACGGCCCGTTGATAAATGGGCCTGTAATCGGTGGGCCTCGGGCCGTCGGATAAATGGGTCTACATGGGTCGTAGTCTGGCGTAATTGGTATCAGCCCAACACGGTAACGGGCCGTTAACAGGCCGTAGGACTGCAAAGGCTTAATTCTGTCACAGGCATAACGGGTCGTTAATGGGCCAGAATATAGGACGGGCTGGAAACGGCGCAACGGGTTAACAGGCCAGAAACGGGCCGACTCTTGCCATGGGCCGAATTTGGCCCATTAGGGTAACAGGCCAGTAACGGGCCGACTCTTGCCATGGGCCGAATTTGGCCCATTAGGGGAACAGGCCAGTAACGGGCCAACTCTTGCCATGGGCCCAATTTGGCCCAGTAATGGGCCGGAAGTAATCGATGGCCGAAAAGGAGCCCAAGAACGTATGGGCCGTTAATAGGCCGAAAGCTAACACGGGCTGGAAACGGCCCATGTAAATCACGGGCCATTAACTGGTACAAAGAAAATTACTATTCATTATGGGCTAGAGTCACCGTGGGCCTGTAAAGGGCCGAAAGATACGAAGGCCTCATATGGGCCGAAAGACGTCGTGGGTGGGCTGGTGTTATATTTGACGCCCACATGACGTTGTTGGGCCGATTTTCTTTATGGCCTAACGGGCCGTGAGTTAACAGGCCGTAAAATGGGCTATTTGCGAAGAGACCATTAACAGGCTTTTCATGGGCCAGCCCGTTAACTTTTGACCAAGTCAAACGGGCCGGCTTTGTAAGCTAAATGGGCCAGTGGTGGGCCGTGGCACGTGTCGGCATATCATAAGCGCCTATCTAACCCACTGACGAGCTGACACGTGTTTCGTCCGGGCAATAAGAATTTTACACGTGGAAATTTCCCATTGGTCGGGGCTATTAACGGGTTATCAGATCCAAAATCCGACCCGATAGCTTAACGGCGTTCCGTTATGGTGGATGCCACGTGTCGGTCACCCTTGACGAAAGCACTTCTGTGACGCGCGATTTATCGTCATGGAAGTGGACACTTCCGTGATGATAATTTTGGTAATGTCATGGAACACTTCTATGATAGCACATGTATGACTATCTTGATTCTGTCATAAAATTGTCATGGATGTATATGCATGACAAAAACGCGACCTACTGTGACAAACACGTATCATCTCGGAAGTGTATTTTTTTGTAGTTCTTGTAATAACACACCTCTTAATCCAATTCCACTAGCATCACATTCAAGCTCGAAAGTCTTATTAAAATCAGGAAGTTGGAGTAAAGGAGCATGTGTCAACTTATCTTTCAATACCGTGAAGGCTTCTTCCTGTGCGGTGCCCCAAACAAAAGGCACATCCTTCTTTGTAAGCTCATTGAGAGGTGCAGCAATGGTGCTGAAATCTCTCACAAAACGCCTATAGAAACAAGCGAGGCCAAGAAAACTCCTCACTTGTGTGACTGTTTTGGGCTAGGGCCAACTCTCAATAGCTTCAATCTTGGCTTTATCAACTTCAATTCCCTGTGGAGTAACAACATAGCCAAGAAAAGATACTCGGTCGGTGCAAAAGGTGCACTTTCCGAGGTTACCAAACAAATGTGCATCACGTAGAGCAATAAAAACAGCACGTAAATGTTCCAAATGTTCCTCCAAAGATCTGCTATAAATCAGTATATCATCAAAATAGACTACCACAAATCATCCAATGAAAGCACGTAAAACTTCCTTCCTTAATCTCATGAAAGTACTAGGTGCATTAGTTAACCCAAAAGGCATAACTAACCACTCATATAATCCAAACTTAGTTTTAAATGTTGTTTTCCATTCATCTCGTAATTTCATACGAATTTGATGGTATCCACTATGCAAATCAACTTTGGAGAATATTGTAGAGCCACTCAATTCATCAAGCATGTCATCTAGCCTAGGAATAGGATGACGATAACAAATAGTAATATTTAATGCCTCTACAATCAACACACATACGCGACGGACCATCCTTTTTTGACACTAGTATAATAGGAACAACACAAGGACTAGGAGATTCACGTATATAACCTTTGTCGAGTAGCTCCTGTACTTGACGCATAATCTCCTTTGTCTCCTCTGGATTGGTACGGTATGGCGCATGGTTTGGTAGAGAAGCACCGGGAATTAAGTCAATCTGATGCTCAATCCCTCGAATAGGTAGTAATCCCGGTGGCACGTCTTGTGGAAAGACATCAGCGAACTCCTGCAAAACGTTAGTGACAGCAGGAGGCAAATAGGATGGTACATCCTCGAAAGAAAATAATGCCTCTTTGCACAAAAAAGCATAGAAAACAGATTTGCTGAAATCTAGATCATCAATATTAGATTTGGTGGCAAGTAAACATGCACTTTTCAATTTAATTTCGGAAGCAATTCATTTGTTGCTAAAATTCTTTTGCCACAATCTTATTTTCACTCTTATTTTTCTCCTGTTTTGCTTTATTAGCTCTATTAATATCATCTTTGAAAATGGAATCAAGAGTCATAGGAAGTAAAGTAATATTTTTATCCTTATGAACAAGAGTATACTGATTGTTTCTACCATGGTGTACAAAATTTATATCAAATTGCCATGGTCTACCAAGTAATAAGGAACATGCTTGCATAGGTACAACATCACAATCAACATAGTCAGCATATGTAGAGACACTAAAATGCACACAAACAGTACATGTTACCTTAACCTTGTCGCTGTTGTTGAACCATTGGATGTAGTAAGGATGTGGATGTGGTCTTGTGGTGAGAGATAGCTTATCCACCATTTCCATGCTAGCCAAGTTGTTGCAACTTCCTCCATCAATGATGACGCGAACATAACGTTCCTTCACGACTCCCTTTGTATGGAACAAATTATGCCTCTGATTTTGCTCAGCTTGTGTGACCTGCACACTGAAAACATGTTGAGCAAGTAAACATTCATACCTATCAGCATCTTCAGGAGCCATGCATTGCGTCTCATGATCAGAACCGTCTCCACCCTGTTCTTCACTTGTAATAAGAGCCAAAGTCTCCTCATCATAGTCACTAGCGGACTCATACCCACCATCCTCAGTAGAAATCATCACACTCTTAGATGGGTATTCTCTCACATAATGACCTCCACCCTTACATCGACGACAAATAAGATCATGTGTTTGCCTTGTTGATGCCATGGATGAAGACGAGCTCTATGCGGGATCAGAAGGTGTACTCCTCGCAGATGGTGGTGGTGGTGCCTGTTTTCTTGTATCTCGGTTTGAATTGGTGGCTGAAGTCAGTGATGCTGTAGTAGGACGTGTGGGAGTAGAGGATGTACGTGGTGTCCATGATGAAGATCGACCTGTAGAAAAATTAGTTCGCGCCAATGCGTGCCGATCCTACACTTCACGTTTAGCTTTACAAGCAAGATGGAATAAACAAGTGATATTATTATACTCCTTATACTATGGAATGGTTTGAATCTCTTTATTTAATCCACGCATAAAACGTGTCAGCATAGCTTCATTATCCTCAACAATACCACATCTAATCATGCCAGTTTGTAATTCCTGATAATATTCTTCTACAAAAAAAAATTCCTTGTCATAAACGCTACAATTTTTGAAGCAATTCACATTGATAATATGGTGGAACCCAACGAGTACGCATAGCAGTTTTCAAAGCAGCCTAAGTAGTTGGAATAGGATATAATCTACAATGTTCAGACCACCAAACAGAAGCAAAACTAGTGAATTCACAAACAGCAGCAGCAGCACGTCTCTCCTCAGGATATTGTAAGCATGTGAAACGTTGTTCAATTTCTAACTCCCAAGTAAGATATACATCAGGAATGTATCTACCCTCAAGTGGTGGAATATCCAATTTCAGTTTAGGAATATGGCCATAATCTGTACCTGAGGTGGTAGTGCAGGCCTACCATTGCGATTATATGCCTGTGGATGACCTGATGCTGGTGGTTGCACATAGTTCTGATTTTGATCAACCTCGTCCTCGTAATCGCCCACATAATTGTCATCCTCCTTGGCACCAGCAGCAGCGGGAGCAGGAGCCAAAGAAGCATCAACAGTAGGTACAGCAGCACCAGAAGTTTGGCCATCCTCAAGAGGAACACGTTTCGCTCGTCCAAACTGATTCAAAAGGGGGCGTTGTTGTTGTCGTTGCAGAGGTGCGATAGGTGCAACCAGTGGTGGTTGGGGAAGAAGCTTGAGCAATTCATTAAACTTGTTATCCAGCTTTGTCTCGAACGACTTCTCCATGGCATCTATCTTCTCCATGGCCTCTTCAAAACTGTTTAGCACATCTCCCACCTGGCCACTCATCATTTGCTAAAATTTATCATGCAACTCCTTGTTCGTCATGTTCTCCCAGTCAATCTCGTCGGCTTGTGGTCCTGCCATGGTTAGCAGCAATAGAAACACACAAGAATATGATCCTACAGTCTACTAGAAAGTGGCGGGATGTCACAAATCCGTCAAGCGAATCTCAAATTCTTACCAGTTCTTACCCAGCAGCAGGTGGTGATCAGCAACCGTTGGAGTCAAAAACTCTCAAAGCTTGGACAGAGCGATTACCAGGTGGTGTCAAACGCACGACGTAGATGTATGTGGAGCTGGGAAGGCTTATAATATGGTAGCAAAAAGGGTCAGCAATAATCAATTCAGAGATACAAAGTTGAATAAATGCTCAACGATGGTACTGTGTTGGTCCTAGGCTAGAGCGTGCTAGAGACGCGAGCCTAGAACACTAACAAAATTACGGCGCTGCATGGAAACAAGGGAAAAGCACACTTTGGATATTCTTTTTGCTCTTTTTTTTGCGCACTTTTTTTTGCTGCGCTCCTCTTTTTTTTGCCGAAAATCACTATAATGGTGAGTGTCACAAAACTCTTCCCAAGTCAAGATAACAGGATAGACACGAAATTTTTGCAACCAAATTTTAATTTTCGACTGCCCAGACCCAAAAATTGGAAACGGCTCAAAAAAACTTTCTATAACGGCGACAGTCTCAATACGCTTGGAAACACCTAAAAATAGGATAGCCAGAATTTTTTTTGTCAAGTGCATTTTTTTTGGAAACCAACGTCTTCTACGGACGGCAAAAGATTGCTGGAATCCGAAACCTACTCAGACAAAGAAAACACAAATCTGGAAACAGATGGATCTCGGAAGTAAACCTAATATGATATGTACTCAGAGTGGTGGTGGTATATGGATGTGGGTCGATTGTGGTATATGGACTCGGATCGGTGTTGGTATATGGACTCGGAGTGGTGGCTAATAAGAGGTGATGGTAGATGGTAGGGGCGATGTATCTGGTGTTGTGGTGGTATATGGCAGCGGATGATGAATCTGATGTGGTGGTGGTATATGGCAGCAGATGATGAATCTGATGTGGTGGTGGTATATGGCAGTAGATAATGATGGTGCGGCGGCGGCATGAATACCCATGAGCAGAACTCGAAACTCTAAAAGACTAGACGCTAAGACCAGCAACTAGACACGACGATGCAACCGAAAATTCAACAAAGCAAAATAATGAAAAGACTATGCAATGGCTCAGACTGGTTCGGATATGATGAACTAACCCTAATTGTTTTGTGGATTTTTCGTGGACTATAGGTATGGTAACAGACTCGATCTAAACTAAAAAAAATTGTAAAATCTCACCGAGCAACCTAGAAATCTGATACCACTTGATCGAGGCAAAGGTGTCTCGTCTTTCGATGAGATGGTGGCTATTGTTTTCTGTGGGAGTCGACCTTGACGATCCAACTACGAACGTGCGAGCGTCGCGCCTTAGCAATCGCTAAACCAACTTCCGAGGGGTTATTGACCACGCCGGAGCACGATCAACCTAACCACGAGGGTCAGTTTTCCTACGAGCAAACGAAGAACAAGGAAGAAACTGAGATTGCAATTTGGATATTGTGAATATAAGAGGAAAGCTTTATTAATGAAGGTGGGGTTCTGTGACGCCTTTGTCTGGTCGTTGAACACAAATGAAGTACGCGAAGTTGTAGCTATGGCGAACTTTTAATCTAAACAAATCATAAAGTCTAAACGACGCCCTAAGGGTTGTATATATGGAGGAAGAGGGGGGAATTCCGTGGCCCTTGAGGGAGGGGTGCGAAACCAACCCGAACTCTTGCTTCCCCACAAATATGGACTCTAAAAACAGCCTATAATCAAGTATTTCGAAATTACATGGGCCTGTGATGAGGACATCAATACCATTGTTATGCCCATAGCCCCTACTGCTACATATACCGGACCAATTACTAGAGCTCGTGCACGCCGGTTAAATTATCTGGTACTTCCGTTTCTTGGTAATGATTCTAATGTTCATGAGAATATGATATTGCCTAAATTGGAAATATTTGTTTTGCTTACAAATGAAGGGACTGGCATGGATAAGAGGGATGAACACTAGAGCAATACCAAGCATGGAGATGATGGCATGCGCAAGGGGAACAAGAACGGAGTTACATGTGATGATTTCAGGACTTTGAAGCCACCATAATGAGTGCATGAAGCCTTGGTCGAAAAATACAAGATGCCATTTCATAAATTTCATCCAGGGGCTATTCTAGGTGTTGCATCACCTTTTTATTAGGCCAGGCCCATGTAATTTCGAAATACATAAGTATAATCTATTTTTAGAGTCCGTATGTGTGGGGAAACAAGAGATAGGGTTGGTTTCGGACGCCTCCACCAAGGGCCACGAAATCCACCCCCCCCCCCCTCTTCCTCCATATATACAGCCCTTAGGGCACCGTTTGGACTTTGGGTTTTGTTTACATTAAAAGTTCGCCATAGCTGCAACTTCGCGTACTTCGTTTGTGTTCAACGACCAGACCAAGACGTCATAGAACCCCATCTTGATCAATAAAGCTTTCATCTTATATTCGCAATATCCACATTGCAATCTCCGTTTCTTGCTTGTTCTTCATTTGCTCGCAGGAAATAGACCCTCGTGGTTAGGTTGATCGTGCTCCGGCGTGGTCAATAACCTCTTGGAGTCGGTTTAGCGATTGCTAAGGTGCGATGTCCATGCACGTACATAGTCAGATCGCCAAAGTCTACACCTCCAAAACGATAATCACCATCTCATCGAAATACGGGACACCTCTGCCTCTATCAAGTGGTATCAGATTTCCAGGTTGCTCGGTGAGATTTTATAGTTTTTAGTAGTTTAGATCGAGTCTGTTCTTCATACCTACAGTCCACGAAAAAGCCAAAAAAATTAGGGTTATGATGTAGGGCGGAACCCTAGGGGCCGATCTTTCACGTTTGGAGTGGATCCTACGGGGAAGTACGAAGAACGCGCGAGAAACACAAAGGGGAAAACACGGGGAGAGACGAGAGAATCACTAAACCGACAAGTAATCAATCACACAAGGGCTAGATCACTGAACACATAAGGTAGCACAAGATTCAAAATCAACAAAGGAAAGATACAAAGGTAGTCGTTCTTCTCCGTGAGGAGGTGTTGATGGTCTTCCCTTGAAGGGGTCTTGAATCCGCTTGGGGGATCTTCTCCGAAGAGGTCATGAGCTCCGAGGAGAAGTAACCAAGTGGATGAGCAAGGCTCTCACACAAACTATGAGCTAAACCAATGCTAACCCTAACTAGGAGGAGGTGGGGGGAGTATATATAGTCTAAGGGGCAAAGGGGTACATGGGACTTCGCCTAGATGCGCTGCACGCAGGCAGGGGGCGGATGTCCAGGTGTCGGGCCGGATGTCCGGGGCTTCCCGAGACGCCGGATGTCCGGGCTGGCGGGCCAGATTTCCGGTCTGGAGTGGCCGATTCTTCTGCTCTGTGGATAACGTGCGCCAGATTTCCGTGGCAGGCACCGGATGTCCGGCCCGTCGCGGGGCGCCGGATGTCCGGTCGCTGTAGAGTCGCCTGGCTTCTGCCTCTCTCTGGTCTTCTTCTGGTTGGTGGCTCCAGATGTCCGGGCTCCTGCGGGATGTCCGGCTGCTGTAGCTCCGCGGCAACTCCACTTGAGACACTTCTTGATCCGCTTCCGTGTGGACTTGTCCTATGCTTCGAGTATCTCCAAGGTTGTCTCCTCGGTTCTTGAGCATACATAGTGTCTTTGCATTAGGTAGAAACCATGTCTTGCACAAGTGGAAAGGGGAAGCATTTAGGAACGGGTTCACCTTAGGTCCAATGGCGTAAGCTCGAGGTCTCATCATATGTCCACTTGGGGCTTGGGGAGTAGTCGGAGTGTACATGGGGATGAGCGTGGGATGCTCCGCATCATCTCCCCCCCCCCCCTTGGGAAAGATCCGACCTCGGATCGTGATCCTCATCACCATGGAAACGGTTGTCATGGACAGACTTGTAGTTGGACAAAGTTGAAGACATGGCGCAATCCAAGTAGTCCAAGGTGTCACCGGAGTGATAGACATGCAAAAATAGCAAGCACAAGCGACACTCGGAAATACAATGGTTAGCGCACACAAAGTTTCCATCATGTAAGAATGAGTCTGTGCGGCAATATAGTGCGTGGCAAGGCACAAGATGCTTATCCAAAAGATGTAGAATGAGATGTAAAGCATTCATGGGAGGAAATGCTATCATTGTGCACACAAATGTGTTGTAAATATGATCAATGCAAGAACGGTGCAAAATGATGTCATAGTGAGACAGTTTATCAATAGCATGAATATGGCAATGGATGCTCAACGTGTGTATGTTATCATACAATTGATGGTGGACAATATGATCATGATGTATGAATATGCCATCAAGGTAGATCACAACAAATTTGCGCCCCTAGTACTTCCGCGTTCATCCAAATGTGGTGCGCGTACGTACATGACCGGGAAACCAGTCCTTTGTTAATGCGGAGGAATCGCAAAGATTCCGCTGAGTCATCGAGTGGTTGACCAGTCTCGCGCTATATCATGACAGTTAGTTTTTGGCTTTCTCTACTGAGGTGCTCACCCAGATGAACCAGGGCACAATCGCAGTAGTTCTCCTGGTGCCCCCTTAGCCGATAGAACAGAATGTAAGGTAGCAAAACACGGGAGCCGGGCAAACCCAACATTTGACCAAAGACATGATTCGGAGCTGATGCATATAAAGCCAAACTCGCGACGCCAAACACTCCCTAAGGTATTCCGACTTTATGACACATTCTGGGCTGAGTAACGCCCTCGATAATGAGCCCCGTGTTTCCAGGTACATGCATTAGTCTGGCGTGACGAAGTGTCAAGACCGCCAGTATCCCTCCTGGTTGTGTTAAGTGTCTGAAAGGTATGGAGCAACAAGAGACATTAAAAAAGGTTTACGCAGGGTCTTAATCTAAAAAGAAACCTTTAAGCGGGGCCCTGCTGCATGTCTGTACCTTTATCTCTGTTGTGCCGTATCCTGGAAGGGTGTAGCACAATGATCATCTGTAAAGGAAAACCCAGGTGAAAGACTTCGTGCAAAGAGTTGGTTAATCTGACTGAATCATGAAAATGCAATATGTTATTGTATTAATAGGGTCGATCCAAACTATGGGCTTCTTTTTTTTGCGAGCAGCCCCTAGCACCACTTATGGGCGTATATCTATCAACCCCAGTTCAGGTTTATCTGGGCTGTTACATCTGGTGGAGCGCCGGACTCGTCTAACCGTGTTCGTGGTCTTGATGACCGACCATTTATTCTGGTTGGAGGAGCCGCTCAGTGTTCGGCTGCGAGAGCCTCCACATATTCTTCCACACGTAAGGAACGCTCTGTATTTCCGCTAACTGTGATGACACCACCTGGACTGGGCATCTTAAGTTTAAGATAGGCATAGTGCGGTACTGCATTAAAACGAGCGAAGGTTGTTCTCCTGAGTAGTGCGTGATAGACACTTCGGAATGGAGCAATGTCGAAGATTAGTTCTTTGCTTCTGAAGTTATCGAGAGAACCGAATACAACCTCTAGTACTAGAGAGCCCGTGCAGCAGGCCTCGACGCCTGGTATCACTCCTTTAAAGGTAGTGTTGCTTTGGTTGATTCTTGACGGGTTTATCCCCATTTTGCGGACAGTGTCCTGATATATCAGGTTAAGACTACTGCCGCCATCCATAAGGACTCGAGTGAGATGGTATGCATCAATTGTTGGGTCGAGCACCAAGGCAGCCGACCTCCGTGCCGGATACTAGTCGGATGATCCGTGCGATCAAAAGTGATCGGGCAGGCCGACCAGGGATTGAATTTGGGGGCGACGAGCTCCACAGCGTATACGTCTCAGAGTGCGCATTTGCGCCTTCTATTTGGGATGTGAGTTGCGTAAATCATATTCACTGTTTTGACTTCTAGTGGGAATTTTTTCTGTACCCGGTGTTCGGCTGGCGAGGCTCATCCTCGTCTTCACTTGGCGTCTCCCGCCCCTTGTGTTCGGCATTTAGCTTGCCGGCCTTCTTGAAAACCCAGCACTCTCTGTGAGTGTGATTTGCAGGTTTTTTGGGGGTGCCATGAATCTGACATAATTTGTCTAGAATCTTATTTAGGCTGGACGGTCCATCTTTACTGCCTTTAAATGGCTTCTTCCGTTGAGCGGGTCGAGAGCCCCTGAATCCGGCGTTGACCATCGTGTTATCTGGGTTGTCTTCATTGTTTTGACGCTTGTTTTTATTGCGTCGCGGCTTCCCGTTGCCATCCCTGACTTCGGATGTGCCTGGGTCGCTGGTGCCGCTATAGGCCAGCCAACTGTCCTCGCCCGCGCAAAAGCGGGTCATAAGGCTTGTTAAGGCTGCCATTGTCCTCGGCTTTTCCTGGCCGAGGTGTCTGGCAAGCCATTCATCCCGGATACTGTGCTTGAGGGCCGCTAAGGCTTCGGCGTCCAGGCAGTCGACGATTTGATTCTTCTTAGTAAGAAATTTGTTCCAAAGTTTTCGGGCTGACTCACCGGACTGTTGAATTATGTGACTTAAGTCGTCTGCGTCCGGAGGTCAAACATAGGTCCCTTGAAAATTGGACCTAAAAGCATCCTCAAGTTCTTCCCAACTTCCAATTGAGTTTTCGGGGAGGCTTTTCAACCAGTGTCGAGCTGGTCCTTTCAACTTGAGGGGTAGTTATTTAATGGCGTGGAGATCATCTCCGCGAGCCATGTGGATGTGAAGGATAAAGTCCTCAATCTAGACCCCAGGGTCTGTCGTTCCGTCGTATGCGTCTATATTCACGGGTTTAAATCCTTCCGGAAATTCATGGTCCAGCACCTCATCGATGAAGCACAGGGGGTGCGCGGCACCCCTGTATTTGGACATGTCGTGGCATGCTGTCGACGATTGTTGTGTTCGGTACTGATTCCTAGCTGGTATTCAATCAATGTGATCGTTTTGGTAGCTCTGATCCTGTGCCGAAGCGCGCTTCCTAGATCCATAGATGGACCTGGCCATACCGGAATTTTTCTCTAGGAGCTCACGTAAATCGTGTGCTGACTTGTGTGCGGCATCATTAGCCATCCTGTCGCGGCCACGGGGTGGTCAGTCCGGCTGATCGGCCGTTTTCGGCTGAATGGGCTCTATGGCCTCGTCGTCGAATTCGGGCAGCAGCTTGCGCTTTGGATAGCTCTTTGTGTGGCGATCGCCACCGTATTTCTCTTCAGTGTCAAGCACCTTGTTCCATCTGCGATTGAGCGTATCCTGCACAGCCTTAAGCCTTTGCTTCTGCTTCTTTAGGCTCCTCGCGGTGGCAATAAGCCTTCTGTGGAGGTTCTCTTGTTCCAAGTGTTTTTCTGGGATGATGAGTGCCTCATCGTCCGGACTGCTCTCCTCTTCAGAGACAGGTTGATGAATTTTACCCTCGGGATCGGTGTCATCTGACGTCGGCTCCGGACTGTGTTCACCGTCCCCTGGCTCATCCTGCTCCATCGCTGGGTCCATGGGGTCGTCGTTTCCTTTGGAGTCGACCGGGGTATTATCCTTTCTTGCGCTGTTGTCGCTGTTTTTACTGTGGCAGGATTTAGAGCGACGCCTACGGCGTCACTTTGGTGGCTTATCGAGGGGATTATCCTTCTTTGCATCATCGCCATCGCCTTCTTTTGGCGTGTCCACCATATATATGTCATATGATGAGGTGGCAGTCCAGCGCCGAGTGGGTGGTGGTTCATGTTCTTCTCCTGCATCGTCGTCCATACCGTCGATGTCTTCGGAGTTGAAGTCAAGCACGTCGGTTAAGTCATCGACAGTGGCTATTAAGTGGGTGGTGGGTGGGGAACGAATTTCTTCGTCGTCCGCTTCCCACTCGAGCTGGACATAGTTCGGCCAAGAGTCCCCTGACAGAGAGAGAGACTTTAATGAATTTAGCACGTCACCCAGGGGTGAGTGTTGAAAGATATCCGCAGAGGTGAACTCCATGCTCGGTGCCCAATCAGATTCGATAGGCACGGATGTACGCGGTTCGGAGCCTGTCGCCGAAGACGAGTCCGAGGGTCCAATAACACCGGCCTCATAGGAGGTGGGGTCAGTGTTCGGCTCCAACACTGATGAGTGTTCGGCCTCTGAGGCGGGGTCCATCCACCCATCCTCGGATGGTACAATCTGCTCTGGATTGATTCCCGGGGCCGCCGCAAGCGCGATCTCTTGAACACTGTCCGATGGCAGATCTAAGTCATGCTCGTTGTAACTGTTCGGCGCACCTGACACGGGCTCGAATCCGTCGAAGATCAAGTCTCCGCGGATGTCGGCAGTATAGTTCAAGCTTCCAAACCTGACCTGGTGGCCAGGGGCATAGCTATTGATCTGCTCCAGATGGCCAAGCGAGTTGGCCCGCAGTATGAAGCTGTCGAATACGAAGATCTGTCCATGGAGGAAAACCTCCCCCTGGACCGCGTCGTTGAAGATGATTGAAGGAGCCATCAAGCCCTATCGCGACGGCACAGTGGAACTCTCAATGAAAGCACCAATGTCGGTGTCAAAACCGGCGGATCTCGGGTAGGGGGTCCCGAACTGTGCGTCTAAGGCTAATGGTAACAGGAGGTGGGGGAGACGATGTTTACCCAGGTTCAGGCCCTCTCGATGGAGGTAATACCCTACTTCCTGCTTGATTGATCTCGATGATATGAGTATTACAAGAGTTGATCTACCACGATATCGCAGAGGCTAAACCCTAGAAGCTAGCATATGATTATGATTGTTGTTGTCCTACAGACTAAAACCCTCCTGTTTATATAGACACCGGAGGGGGCTAGGGTTACACAGAGTCGGTTATAGAGAAGGAGATCTACATATCCGAATTGCCAAGCTTGCCTTCCACGCAAAGGAGAGTCCCATCCGGACATGGAACGAAGTCTTCAATCTTGTATCTTCATAGTCCAACAGTCCGGCCAAAGTATATAGTCCGGCTGTCCGAGGACCCCTTAATCCCGGACTCCCTCAAGGTCCTTGACATTGAATATGTCGCTCATGTTGTGCTTGTCGCATGGGAGGTTGATCTTCTAAGCATTGTTGTTGTAGCATGCTAGCACCCTGAAGGGTCCGTCGGCTCAAGGTAGAAGTTTGGACTTGCGTTCGTTGGGGAAGCGGTCCATGCAAAGGTGTAACCACACGAGATCTCCAATGTTGAATATCATGGGTTGCTTGTTGATGTTGAGCTTGGTCGTTAGTCGTTGTACTGCACCTTGTCCTGTCTGTAGAGTAAGGTATGATAGCACTGTTTGCTATCTAATCAGTATGCAATGACTGATTTGCCATTGTGGTGACCCCTTGATCTATAAAAGGAGCGTCGTGGCAACCTTATAAAGGATTCAGACCCTTGTACTCTCGTACGCGCGTAGCTGCTCCCACCCCGAGCCAACCTTGCTGGGCCGAAGCATTGCTTCTCCGCCACGGTCCCCTCATCAATCCACCAAAGCAGGAGTAGGTTTTTACGCCTCGTGGCAGCCCGAACCTGGGTAAAAACTGCCCGTGTGATTGCTGTCGTGCTGCTTTGCACCATCCGCTCTTTGTGCAATGTGCTCTTACCCCCTGCCGAACCACAAGGGGCCGATGGCCCCATAGGTGGCCGTGTTTTCCCATGACATCTAGCTTGTCGGGGCAGTCTTGAGACTTGTCTTCGGGGCAAACCTCAACCCCGCCAGGCTCGCCTGCCCGGCAAGGGAGGTTTTTCCTTAGTGGTGTCTTGCTCCTTTAGCTTGACTTGGTCTTCCTGATCTGCCCTTTGATTTCTTAAAGAGCTATCTCTTCTGCTTGGTCTTATCTTTGATGTTGTAACCTTGCTCTTGAGCCCATGTATGGTCTGGGCAACATACCTGAGGTTTGTTACACTGACAGGAGCCCCGGGTCTGGCCCGAACACGCTGCCAAGCGTCGTTGGTGTAGGCCTTGTCAAGTACACAGGCGAGGAGGCTGTGGTAGTTCGTCCTTTGAGGTCTTCTTTGCTTCTTCATTAATCTGAGCTTGAGTCAGTTTCCGGTTTCCCTGTGCGCTGCATAACGCCAATTGTAGTGGGGCCATCTTTGTAATGGCTCGTGAATGACTTTAACGCACGGGGGAGTAACTACCAATCCACTCTTCCCACCACGTTCTTATCCCTTGCCATGTATGATGCATGCATTGAGTGGGGTAGGTAATGGAGGTGCGTGGTGCGGGAGAGAGCGTCATGGCAAAGGCCCGGCCTTCTCGAATTGGCGGAGAAGTATGGCGGTCATCGACCGAGGAAGGAGCCAGCCTCCAGCCTCGTTTTCTCTATAAAAGGGGACGTGGGCGGGGGCGCAGGCTGACACCAACCTCCTCCCTCTTGTCTTCTGGTGTTGCGTCTTCGTCATGACGAGGGGAGGGGAAGGAGGGCGTGGTCATGCCTTCGTTGAGATAGGGTCCCCTTCCCGCCATCGCATAAAGCATCCGTCCTGGAGTGGCGGTCCAGTGCTTAACACGAGTGGGAAAGGTATTAGGTGGGTATGAGGGCGGCGCGGCGGCAGTGTCGGAGGTAGCGACTCCGGCGTGCTCGTCGCTGGGCCGCCCACGGTCTTAATCTTAGTGAGGGGCCACGGAGGCGATACCACGTCGGAGTCCATAATAGACACAAAGCATGGTGATCAACCGTGGCCTATCTCTCTTCATCCGTGATGATGAAGGGAGACCACGGAAGCGGTTCGCCATTGGTTACAAAAGATCCCCTCTTTTGGGGTACTACCCGTCTTGCGTATGTGTGGGTTCCTTGTGCCCATACATGCTTCTTTAGGGGACGGCATCCTCCTAGCTTCGGGTCGATGGAGACGACCATGCTCTCTATGGAGTCTCCTGAAATACCCGGTGTCTGTCATGGCGGCCGCAGCGGGGGCTCGAGCGATGGCAGATGTGCCTCTTTGAGAGACAGCGACGAGGAGGGTAGCGGCAACCCATGACATGTCAAGAGCGAGGACAATCGCTCCGACGTGGCATGATTGCTAGTAGCACCATCATCACCGGTTGGGCCTCGGCAGCGCCACCATCTGTACCTTCCCTTTGGTTTATTCTTCCAGCATGGGAACGGCGCCCTCCTGATCCTGGGGACGCGCCCAATCCCAGCTAGTCCTTCCCTCATATTCTTCATCTCCCCCTGCGGTTTTGAGGAGGAGAGGGACAGAGCAAAGGCATCACGGGGCACTTCTCTTTTTTCGATCTAAAACATGTAGGCATTGGTCAAACTTTAGTATAAATTATGTAATCTTCCTTACCCATGTTTGTGTTCTGCAAAATCTGTACTTGCTTGTTAGCATATTAATGAAAAAGACAAGCTTTGTCGGGTACTTGATAGAGGCAAAGGTGTCCCGTCTTTCGATGAGATGATGGATTTCGCTTTGGTGGAAGTCGACTTTGACGATCCGACTACGAACGTGCGAGGACGTCGCGCCTTAGAAATCGCTAAACCAACTCCGAGAGGTTATTGACCACGCCAGAGCACGATCAACCTGACCACGAGGGTATGTTTCCTGCGAGCAAATGAAGAACAAGCAAGAAATTGAGATTGCAATCTGGATATTGCGAATATAAGATGAAAGCTTTATTGATCAAGCTGGGGTTCTGTGAGGCCTTTGTCTGGTCGTTGAACACAAACCAAGTACGCGAAGTTGCAGCTATGGCGAACTTTAATCTAAACAAAACCCAAAGTCTAAACGACGCCCTAAGGGCTGTATATATGGAGGAAGAGGGGGGAATTTCGTGGCCCCTGAGGGAGGGGTCCGAAACCAACCCTAACTCTTGTTTCCCCATACATACGGACTCTAAAAATAGCCTATACTTATGTATTTCGAAATTACATGGGCCTGGCCCAATAAAAAGGTGACGCGGCACCTAGAATAGCCTGTGGACGAAAATTATGAAGTAGCATCTTGTATATTTCGTTCAAGGCTTCATGCACTCATTATGGTGGCTTCAACATCCTGAAATCATCACTTGTAGCTCCGCTCTTGTTCCCCTTGCGCATGCCATCATCTCCATGCTTCTTCTTGATCCAATGTTCATCCTTCTCCAAGCTAGGCCCTTCATTTGTAAGCAAAACAAATGTATCCAATTTAGGCAGCATCATATTCTCATGAACATTAGAATCATTACCAAGAAACGAAAGTACCTGGTAATTTAATTGGCGTGCGCGAGCTCTAGTAATTGGTCCAGTATGTATAGCAGTAGGGGCTATGGGTGTAACAATAGTATTGATGTCCTCATCATCCTCCCCTTCTTGAAATGAAGTCGTCCTCGACGGAAGTTCATCTTCCTCTCCCAAATAAGGCTTCAAATCTGCAATGTTAAAAGTGGGACTAACCCCAAAATCTGTAGGCAGCTCAAGTTTATATGCATTATCATTTACTTTCTCCAACACCTTAAAAGGACCATCAGCATGAGGCATTAGCTTTGATTTGTGCAAATCAGGAAATCTATCCTTACGCAAATGTAACCAAACAAGATCTCCAGGTGCAAACACAACATGTTTTCTACCCTTATCTCCAGCAAGTTTATATTTAGCATTCATACGCTCAACGTTTTTCTTAGTTAACTCATGCATTTTTAAAATCAATTCAGCACGTTGTTTAGCATCAAAATTAACCTTCTCTAAAGATGGAGGAGGCAACAAATCAATAGGTGCACGAGGTAGGAAACCATACACAACTTCAAAAGGGCACATCTTAGTAGTAGAATGCAATGAACGATTATAATCAAATTCAATATGAGCCAAGCATTCCTCCCACATTTTCTTATTATTCTTCTCGTCGCTAGCTTTAATTTGAGTACTCACAGAGCCAAAACGGACTTCATATGAGGAAGATATGCCTATTTTACTGAACAGTGCACAAAACAGATTCCAATCCGAATTCAGGTACAAGACTGAGTATAGATAGATTCGAATTTTGATTATTTTTTTCTTCTCTCTTTTTTTGCACACTTTTTTTCTTTTTCTTTCTCTCCTTGTTTTGTCTAACTTTTTTTTATTTTTTTCTCTCTTTTTTCTCTCTCCCTCTTTCCAAAACAAACTGGGTAAGATGCAGATTGGATCAAGCGAAGATGTGAACGACCTCAACTATGATTATGACAATGAACAGTGGGTAGCACATGGTGGAAATTGATGGATGGGTGGTGGACATCGGAAGGGATAATGATGCAGCGGCGGCGTGACTAATGTGAACAGAACTCGAAACTCTAAAGGAATTAGACACTAAGACCAGCAACTCGACACGACGATGCAACCGATAATTCAATATGCAAACAATGAAAAGAAAATTGTAAAGGCTCAGACTGGCTTAGACAAAGGATGAAAAAATCTAACTTTTTTGTGGCTTTTTCTTGAACAGTAGGTAAGAAAATAAATTTAATCTAGGAAAAACTGGAAATTCTCACCGAGCAACCTGAAAACTGATACCACTTGATAGAGGCGAGGGTGTCCCGATCTTTCGATGAGATGATAACTATCGATTTGGTGGAGACGAATTTCATGATCTGACTACAAACATGCACGACGTTGCACCTTAGCAATCGCTAAACCAACTCTGAAAGGTTATTGACCACGCCAGAGCACAATCAACCTGACCACGAAGGTCTATTCCTACAAGCAATCAAAGAACAAGGAAGAATATGATAAAGCAATCTTAGTGCAAATATGGATGAAGTATTGATAATGATGGGGATCCGAAAGCGGTCTTGGTCTGGTCATTGGACATGAACGAAGTACACGAAGTTGCAATGGCTAACTTTTAACTAAACAAATCCCAACAAAAAGCTACTAGATTGATCTACTTATATAGGAGCAAGGGTTGGCAGCCAAGGAGGTGGGAGGATGTCCCAAGGCATCCTAAAAACAACCCTAGATCATACAAGGCTCATGGGCCCAACTGGAGGTGATGCAATACCTTTGGACTTGTAGTTTGACTCAGATTCTGCTGCAGCATCAGATTGTTTCGTCAATATCTCAACGCTCCGGACAAATTTGAAGGTGAATCCAATTGGGACGAAAAGAGAACGAAATTTACTTTCCAACAAAAAAAGAATCACCCAAGATCTTGGTGTTTTGAGTCAGATATGTCGGTGCAGTCCGAATTTGAGTCTAGAACATGAGAGACTTGAACTCTATCTTTCTTTGGCCCAAAAGTGACATGAGAAGACTTTTTGAACAGCACCTAAACTTCTCCCTTTCCCTTATCTTCATATGTAAATTATACAAATGTCCCATACACCTGCAATTAGATACGGCACAAAAGTCAGTGAAGTATTTTTGTCCTGGATAACATAAATAAATTATTGCATAGTTTGCATTAAAAAATCACCTCACAAATATGCATGTATGCAATATTTTTGGACATGATGAGGACATCAATACCATTGTTACACCCACAGCCCCTACTTCTACATATACTGGACCAATTACTAGAGCTTGCGCACGCCAATTAAGTTATCAGGTACTTCCGTTTCTTGGTAATGATTATAATGTTCATGAGAATATGATGTTGCCTAAATTGGATACATTTGCTTTGCTTACAAATGAAGGGCCTGGATTGGAGAAGGATGAACATTGGAGCAAGAACAAGCATGGACATGATGGCATGCGCAAGGGGAACAAGAATGGAGTTACAAGTGATGATTTCAGAACTTTGAAGCCACCATAATGGGTGCATGAAGCCTTGGACGAAATATACAAGATGCCACTTCATAAATTTCGTCCCGAGGCTATTCTAGGTGTCGTGTCACCTTATTATTGGGCCAGGCTCATGTAATTTCGAAATACATAAGTATAGGCTATTTTTAGAGTCCGTATGTGTGGGGAAACAAGAGATAGGGTTGATTTTGGACCCCTCCACCAAGGGCCACGAAATTTCCCCCCTCTTCCTCCATATATACAACCCTTAGGGCACCGTTTAGACTTTGGGTTTTGTTTATATTAAAGTTCGACATAGCTGCAACTTCGTGTACTTCGTTTGTGTTCAACAACCAGACAAAGGCGTCACAGAACCCCACCTTGATCAATAAAGATTTCCTCTTATATTCGCAATATCTAGATTGCAATCTTAGTTTCTTGCTTGTTCTTCGTTTGCCTGCAGGAAACAGACCTTCATGGTCAGGTTGATCGTGCTCCGGCGTGGTCAATAACCTCGCGGAGTTGGTTTAGCGATTGCTAAGGCGCGACGTCCTCGCACGTTCGTAGTCGGATCATCAAAGTCGACTTCCTCCAAAACGATAGCCACCATCTCATCGAAAGATGGGACACCTTTGCCTCTATCAAGTGGTATCAGATTTCTAGGTTGCTCGGTGAGATTTTATAGTTTTTTGTAGTTTAGATCGAGTCTGTTCTTCATACCTATAGTCCACGAAAAAGCCACAAAAAAATTAGGGTTAGTTCATCATATCCGAACCAGTCTGAGCCATTGCATAATCTTTTCTATTTTTGCGTTGTTGAATTTGCGGTTGCATCGTCGTGTCTAATTGCTGGTCTTAGAGTCTAGTCTTTTAGAGCTTCGAGTTCTGGTCATAAGTTGTCACGCCGCCGCCGCACCATCATCATCGCCCCTGCCATCTACCACTACCGCTTATCCGCCACCGCTCTGCATCCGTATCCATATACCACCACCGATCTGTATCCATATACCACCACCGATTCGTATCCATATACCACCACCGATCTGTATCCATATACCACCACCGCTACCATATACCACCACCGCTGCCATATCCTACCACCATATTTCCACCACCAATCCGAGTTCTTTTCATATTAGGTTTGTTTTCGAGATCCATCTAGTTTCCGGTTCGTGTTTCCTTGCCTGAGTAGGTTTCAGAAAAAAAAAGAGTCTAGAGACCTCGGGAAGATTTTAGGCCAAAATTTCGGCACCAAAAATATTTTCTCCCTATCCTATTTTAGGTCTCAGGGAGTGTTTTGAGACACTCGCCATCATAGTGATTTTTTGTCGCACTTTTTCGTCGTCACTGCCCCGATTTCCGGAAAAAAATCTTGCCCATCCTATCAGTTTGACCTGGGAAGAGTTTTGAGACACTCGCCATTATAGTGATTTTTCGCAAAAAAAACAAAAAAAGAGGAGCGCAAAAAAAGAGCGAAAAAAAATTCCAGAGTGTGCTTTTCCCTTGTTTACATGCAGCGCCGTGATTTTGTTAGTGTTCTAGGCTCGCGTCTCTAGCATGGTCTAGCCTAGGACCAGCACAGTACCGTTGTTGAGCGTTTATTCAACTTTGCATCTCTGAATTGATTATTGCTGATCCTTTTTGCTACCATATTATAAGCCTTCCCAGCTCCACATACATCTACGTCGTGTGTTTGACTCTCCCTGGTAATCGCTCTATCCAAGCTTTGAGAGTTTTGACTACAACGGTTGTCGATAACCACCTGCTGCTGGGTAAGAACTGGAAAGAATTTGAGATTCGCTTGACGGATTTGTAACACTCCACCACCACCATATTCCAGTAGTCTGTAGGATCATATTCTTGTCTGTTTCTATTGCTGCTAACTATGGCAGGAACACAAGCCGACGAGATTGACTGGGAGAACATGACGAACAAGGAGCTTCATGATAAGTTTCATCAAATGTTGGGTCAACAGGTGGAAGACGTGATGGCCAGCTTTGGAAAGGCATTGGAGAGGATGGATGACATTAAAAAGACAATTGACACCAAGTTGGACGCCAAGTTCGATGAATTATTGAAATGTCTTTCACAACCAGTTCTACGCCGCGATACAGTAGGACGAGCACAGCGTGTTCCTATTGAGCCAGGCCAAACTTCTGGTGCTGCTGTACCTGTTGTTCATACTTCTTTGGCTCCTGCTACTGCTGCTGCTGGTCCCAGGAGGAGGATGAGTTTGCGGGCGATTATGAAGATGAGGTTGATCAAAATCAGAACTACGTGCAGCCACCAGCACCACCACCAGCAGGTCGACCTCAGGTATATAATCTCAATGGTAGGCCTGCACCACCACCACCTCAGGTACGAGATCATGACCATGTTCCTAAACTGAAATTGAATATTCCACCATCTGAGGGTAGATATGTTCCTGATATATATCTTACTTGGGAGTTAGAAACTAAACAACGTTTTACATGTTTACAATATCCCGAGGAGAGATGGGTTGTTGCTGCTGTTTGTGCTTTCACTAGTTTTGCATGTGTAAGGTGGTCTGGACATTGTAGATTATATCCTATTCCAACTACTTGGACTGCTTTGAAAACTGCTATGCGTACTCGTTGGGTTCCACCATAATATCAACGTGAATTGCTTCAAAAATTGCAGCGTAGACAAGGGAAAAATTCTGTAGAAGAATATTATCAGGAATTACAAACTGGCATGATTAGATGTGGTATTGTTGAGGAGAATGAAGCTATGCTTGCACGTTTTATGGGTGGATTAAATAGAGAGATTTAGACCATTCTAGAGCATAAGGAGTATACTAATATCACTCGTTTATTCCATCTTGCTTGTAAAGCTGAACGTGAAGTGCAGGATTGACATGCAATGGCGCGCACTAACTTTTCTGCAGGTCGACCTTCATCATGGACACTGCGCGCATCTTCTACTTCCACTGCACCAGCACCTCCATCAGGTGCCACCTTCAGCCGTGATACAAGAAAGCACACACAAGCACCACTATCTGCCAAGAACACACCTGTCGGGCCTGCACAGAGCTCTTCTTCTTCCATGGCATCAACAGGGCACACAAGTGATATTATTTGTCGTCGTTGTAAGGGAAGAGGACATTATGCGCGAGAATGCAAATCTCAGCGTGTGATGATTGCTACTAAGGATGGTGGGTATGAGTCCGCTGGTGACTATGATGAGGAGACTTTGGCTCTTATTACACGTGAAGAACATGGTGGAGATGATTCTGATCATGAGACGCAATACATGGCTCCTGAAGACGCTGACAGGTATGAATGTTTAGTTGCTCAATGTGTTTTAAGTGTGCAGGTCACACAAGCTGAGCAAAATCAGAGGCACAATTTGTTCCATACAAAGGGCGTTGTGAAGGAACGTTTTGTGCGCGTCATCATAGACGGAGGGACCTGCAACAACTTGGCTAGCATGGAGATGGTGGAGAAGCTATCTCTGACCACAAGACCACATCCACATCCTTACTACATCCAATGGTTCAACAACAGCGGCAAGATTAAGGTAACACATATTGTTCGTGTGCATTTTAGTATCTCTACATATGCTGATTATGTTGATTGTGATGTGGTACCTATGCAAGCATGTCCCTTATTACTTGGTCGACCATGGCAATTTAATAAAAAATTTGTACACCATGGTAGAAACAATCAGTGTACTCTTGTTCATAAGGATAAAAATATTACTTTGCTTCCTATGACTCCTGAGTCCATTTTGAAAGATGATATTAATAGAGCTAATAAAGCAAAACAGGAGAAAAATAAGAGTGAAAATCAGATTGTGGCAAAAGAATTTGAGCAACAAATGAAGCCTAATAGTAAACCATCTAGTGTTGCTTCTGAAATTAAATTGAAAAGTGCATGTTTACTTGCCACTAAATCTGATATTGATGAGCTAGATTTTAGCAAATCTGTTTGCTATGCTTTTGTGTGCAAAGAGGCATTATTTTCATTCGAGGACGTGCCTTCCGCTTTGCCTCCTGCTGTCACTAACATTTTGCAGGAGTTCGCTGACGTCTTTCCACAAGACGTGCCACCGGGATTACCTCCCATTCGAGGGATTGAGCATCAGATTGACTTAATTCCCGGTGCATCATTACCCAACCGTCCACCATACCGTACCAATCTAGAGGAGACGAAGGAGATTATGCATCAAGTACAGGAGCTGCTCGACAAAGGTTATATACGCGAATCCCTTAGTCCTTGTGTTGTTCCTATTATTCTAGTGCCGAAAAAGGATGGTACATCATGTATGTGTGTTGATTGTAGAGGCATTAATAATATTACTATTCGTTATCGTCATCTTATTCCTAGGCTAGATGATATGCTTGATGAATTGAGTGGCACTACAATATTCTCCAAAGTTAATTTGCCTAGTGGATACCATCAAATTCATATGAAATTGGGAGATGAATGGAAAACAACATTTAAAACTAAGTTTGGATTATATGAGTGGTTAGTCATGCATTTTGGGTTAACTAATGCACCTAGTACTTTCATGAGATTAATGAACGAAGTTTTACGTGCTTTCATTGGACGATTTGTGGTAGTTTACTTTGATGACATATTGATTTATAGTAGATCTTTGGAAGAACATTTGGAACATTTACGTGCTAATTTTATTGCTCTACGTGATGCACGTTTGTTTGGTAACCTTGGGAAGTGCACCTTTTGCACCGACCGAGTATCTTTTCTTGGCTATGTTGTTACTCCACGGGGAATTGAAGTTGATAAAGTCAATATTGAAGCTATTGAGAGTTGGCCGCAGCCCAAAACAGTCACACAAGTGAGGAGTTTTCTTGGCCTCGCTGGATTCTATAGGCGTTTTGTGAGAGATTTCAGCACCATTGCTGCACCTCTCAATGAGCTTACAAAGAAAGATGTGCCTTTTGTTTGGGGTACCGCATAGGAAGAAGCCTTCACAGTATTGAAAGATAAGTTGACACATGCTCCTTTACTCCAACTTCCTGATTTTAATAAGACTTTTGAGCTTGAATGTGATGCTAGTGGAATTGGATTAGGAGGTGTGTTATTACAAGATGGCAAACCTGTTGCATGCTTTTCTGAAAAATTGAGTGGGCCTAGTCTGAATTATTCTACTTATGATAAAGAATTGTATGCTCTTGTTCGGACTTTAGAAACATGGCAACATTATTTATGGCCCAAAGAATTTGGTATACACTCTGTTCATGAATCTTTGAAACATATTAAAAAGTCAAGCTAAACTGAATCATAGACATGCTAAATGGGTTGAATTCATTGAGACTTTCCCTTATGTCATTAAACACAAGAAGGGAAAAGAAAATGTTACGGCTGATGCATTGTCTCGTAGCTATACTATGCTTTCACAACTTGACTTCAAAATATTTGGTTTGGAGACCATCAAAGATCAATATGTGCATGATGTTGATTTTAAAGATGTAATGCAGAATTGTAAAGAAGGAAGAATGTGGAACAAGTTCGTCATTAATGATGGATTTGTGTTCCGTGCTAACAAGCTATGCATTCCAGCTAGCTCTGTTCGTCTTTTGTTGTTGTAGGAGGTGCATGGAGGAGGATTAATGGGACACTTTGGCGTGAAGAAGACGGAGGACGTACTTGCTACACATTTCTTTTGGCCAAAGATGCGACGGGATGTTGAGCGCTTTATTGCTTGCTGCACTACATGTCAAATAGCTAAGTCACGACTCAATCCTCATGGTTTATATATGCCTTTGTCTGTACCTAGTGTTCCTTGGAAGGATATATCTATGGACTTTGTTTTAGGTTTGCCTTGAACAAAGAAGGGGAGGGATAGCATATTTTTTGTCGTGGATAGATTCTCAAAAATGGCACACTTTATACCATGTCATAAAAGCGATGATGTTGTTAATGTTGCTGATTTGTTCTTTCATGAAATTATTCACTTGCATGGTGTGCCAAATACTATTGTTTCAGATCATGATACTAAATTTCTTAGCCACTTTTGGAGATGTTTATGGGCTAAGTTGGGGACTAAACTGCTTTTTAGTACTACTTGTCACCCTCAAACTGATGGACAAACTAAAGTAGTCAATTGAACATTGTCTACTATGCTTAGGGCTGTTTTGAAGAATAATAAGAAAATGTGGGAGGAATGCTTGCTTATAATCGTTCATTGCATTCTACTACTAAGATGTGCCCTTTTGAAGTTGTGTATGGTTTCCTACCTCGTGCACCTATTGATGTGTTGCCTCCTCCATCTTCAGAGAAGGTTAATTTTGATGCTAAACAATGTGCTGAATTGATTTTAAAAATGCATGAGTTAACTAAGGAAAACATTGAGCGTATGAATGCTAAATATAAACTTGCTGGAGATAAGGGTAGAAAACATGTTGTGTTTGCACCTGGAGATCTTGTTTGGTTACATTTGCGTAAGGATAGATTTCCTGATTTGCGCAAATCAAAACTAATGCCTCGTGCTGATGGTCCTTTTAAGGTGTTGGAGAAAATAAATGATAATGCATATAAACTTGAGCTGCCTGCAGATTTTGGGGTTAGTCCCACTTTTAACATTGCAGATTTGAAGCCTTATTTGGGTGAGGAAGATGAGCTTCCGTCGAGGACGACTTCATTTCAAGAAGGGGATGATGATGAGGACATCAATACCATTGTTACACCCACAGCCCCTACTGCTACATATACTGGATCAATTACTAGAGCTCACGCACGCCAATTAAATTATCAGGTACTTTCGTTTCTTGGTAATGATTCTAATGTTCATGAGAATATGATGTTGCCTAAATTGGATACATTTGTTTTGCTTACAAATGAAGGGCCTAGCTTGGAGAAGGATGAACATTGGAGCAAGAACAAGCATGGAGATGATGGCATGTGCAAGGGGAACAAGAATGGAGTTACAGGTGATGATTTCAAGACTTTGAAGCCACCATAATGGGTGCATGAAGCCTTGGCCGAAATATACAAGATGCCACTTCATAAATTTCGTCCTGAGGCTATTCTAGGTGCTGCCTCGCCTTATTATTGGGCCAGGCCCATGTAATTTCGAAATACATAAGTATAGGCTATTTTTAGAGTCCGTATGTATGGGGAAACAAGAGATAGGGTTGATTTTGGACCCCTCCACCAAGGGCCGCGAAATTTCCCCCCTCTTCCTCCATATATACAGCCCTTAGGGCACCGTTTAGACTTTGGGTTTTGTTTAGATTAAAGTTCGACATAGCTGCAACGTCGAGTACTTCGTTTGTGTTCAACAACCAGACAAAGGCGTCACGGAACCCCACCTTGATCAATAAAGCTTTCCTCTTATATTCGCAATATCCAGATTGCAATCTTAGTTTCTTGCTTGTTCTTCGTTTGTCTGCAGGAAACAGCTTCGTGGTCAGGTTGATCATGCTCCGGCGTGGTCAATAACCTCTCGGAGTTGGTTTAGCGATTGCTAAGGCGCGATGTCCTCGCACGTTCGTAGTCGGATCGTCAAAGTCGACTTCCTCCAAAACGATAGCCACCATCTCATCGAAAGACAGGACACCTTTGCCTCTATCAGGACGTATCCAAGGTAGTCATGTCCTCATCAGTATCGTGCAAAAGAGGCTGGTTCTTCCCTAACAAAAGTACAAAAGCAGCCAATGAGAAGGATTTGACCGCACCATGCTGACTTTAACCGGACCAGACTACCCTATAAAAGCTGCTAAACTTGGGAAATATACTACTGCTTCCATTGGATGAAGGTGGAATTAAACTTGAATTCTAAAAAATGCATCGGCACTAATTAGCGAAGTCGAGCTGCCGGTTCTCACACATACAATGCATGTTGTTTTGTGGTCTAATTTTTTGTTTTTATGTGTGATGTGTACATAGTAATGGCATATTCACGTGAGCAAGAAATTCTTTATTTAATGGGTATGCATTTGTGTTTATTTTGGATTTTCAAATTTTAAAAAGTCATATCTTTCAAACCGCGCATCAAAATTCAGATCCGTCTTCACCGTTGGATTCCTTGCGGCGACATCTTTGAAACTAGATCACGCATGATTATGTTTCGATGAAACTTTTTCGATGCCAACTTTGGTGCTATATGGTGCAATTTTAGTACTGCATTATGCAACTTTAGTACGGAATAGTGCAACTTTTTAAAACTTGTTTTTTGGAGCTACATGATCGAACTTACTATGAGGTTGCAACCTACCAACTATGATAACGTAATGCGTCACTAGTCTACTGCACCGGCCAACAATCTAGTAGTCGATGTGCAACCCTCCTTCCTACTCATGGATGTGTAGTTTTTCACTCTTGGCACACCCTGCCCCGCCCTCCTACTATTGCTATGTGCAACTTAGTCTAGTGTTCACGCCAACTACCTATTAGTCGATGTGCAACTCCTTCCCCTCCCTTGTTGTGAATATGTAGTTCAGTTAGTGGGGGCAATAGACGGAGTTGCACAAGTCTGCTAGGCAGTTGGCCGGGATAACATACGAATTTGCACATCTCACAGGCAGGATAGTTGGATGGTGAAAACTCCACATTCATGAGGGTACTGAAAAGTTCCATATAGATAGGATGCTAAAGTTGCACATCTCACTAGAAGGGGTGGTTTGGCCTAGGTGCTAGCAGGGAAACTACACATCCACGGGAATACAAGGAAAAGTTGCACATCACTATTAGACAGTTAGCCGTGGCAGTATCCGAAGTTACACATCCACTAGTAGGTAGTTGGTCGATGCAGCGAATAGTGAAAACACATCCAAGGGCAAAGAGAAAGTTGCACATCAACTACTAGGTAGTTGCCCTGGCCAAAAATGAGGTCGCTCATCTCACTAGGAGTTAGTTTGGGGTGGAGGTGCCATCAATGAAAACTGCACGTCCACGGGGTAGGTGGAAAGTTGCGCATCCACTATCAGTAGTTGCACATCGACGTTAGGCAGTTGCACAAAGCGGGGATTAAATTTCACAAAAAAAATTCATCAAAACATATCCATGCGATATCTAGTTTCGAAGAGCACGTCGTGAGGGTTCCAATGGTGAAAACGGATCTCACTTTCGATGTGCGGTTTGAAAATATGGTTTCTTTAAAATTTGAAAACTCGATTTAAGTGCGTTCACACTTGTTCACATGGGTGCTTTGCAATTTTTTCCTTTTCACACATGTTCACACCTCACTTTTGCTAATATATAGATTAGGGGTAACAAACTATTTTCATTTATAGATGGAACACCTCACACATGTTCACGGAGCGCCGGCCGAACGCTGCGCCGGAGTCTTGCTACGCACGTGTACACGTCACAGGTTTTGCCCCACCTATCGTCCCCACCTATCATTTTTTTTCTCCACCGGTCAATCTTATCCCTTCTTTTCTCCACCTCTCATTTGTTCCTCTTTCTTCTCCAAACAGACAACCATCACCCCACATCGATCTCTCACCCCCCGCCATCTCCTATCCAAGATGGTTGCGAGCTACTATTGGGGCCATGGCGTGTGAGCTCACAGGATCAGGGTGGCCATGGCTTTACGAGCTCGTGGCGGACGACGATGGCGAGGACCGCGAGCTTCATTTTGGGTGTCGCCATTGCGCATTAGGGAGCACTCATCGGAGCCGCGAAGGACCAAGTGGCACCTTCGATGTTGCAACCGGCGTTCAAGGAAGCTACAACCAGCGCACAAAAAGCTTCGACCAGTAACAACGAATGCTAGGGTCAGCCACTGGCACATCAGAAAGCTTCAACCGATGTCGCAAAAAGCTTCAACCACAACGACGGGAAAGCTACAGAACCACGGTGAGCTACCGATAGGGCGTCGGCGAAAGCTTCAGGCGGCAACCAAAAAAGCTTCAACCGATGAGTGAGGGTGTTGGAACCAGTGTTTTCTGGAATGTTAGAACCAGCAATGATTACCATGACGAGGCTACAACGGCAAGGTTGCTACCACGACGAGAGCTACAACGGCACTGCAATGAGCTACAGCCAGCTTCGCGAAGAGTTGCAACCAGCAGTGCGCGGTGCTACGACCAACAGACAGCGGCAGGGGAGAGCTGAGCAGAATGCCAGGTATTATTGTGTGATGATTGCAGTCGCGCGGACTTGCTTCGATCCATATTAATTATCATATTCTTTTACAACGGCCTGCTTTTTGTGAGGGGCACAATTTTGTTGTTCTTTATACTAAAATGGCCTTTTTTATATATAACTACCAGTGGCCCATGCCAGTGCATCATTTTTCTTTATCTTTTTCCACTTTTAATATTGTTGGTTAATTTAAAATAATATGGTTACGAAACGCATGCGCTGCAACAATTTCGGGGTAACGAGCTTGCAGCATCTCCGTCGCCGGCTCACCTGTACCATGCATCCCGTCGCCGGCTCGCTTGCATCCTGATTCCCGTCACAGCATCGCTGACACCGGTCGAACCTCCACACGTCAGCCTGCAGCACCGTGTCCCCGGCCCAGCCCACGGCAAGTCCAAGCAGCGCCCAGGCCTCGTACAATGGTGTTTAGAAAAATAACCTGGGTTTTTTAAAGCACCAATGCCTATTTCTATAGTAAAGACGTCTAATTAAGCGTTTACCCTCTCTAAGCACCTTGAATTGTACAAGGCCTAAAGAACCACTATTTTCAGTCAGGCGAATGCAATGGTTTTGTATAACAGCAACAGTTACATGACATACCCAGAATTTCATCCGCATCTATGTTCGGATGTATGACAAACTCAAGTATTAGGAATAATAAAGCTACAACGCTACAAATCGTCATCCTTTGATGGCTAAACAGAAAAGGGAACGAATAAACCATGAACATTTGAGCATCAGGAACCTAGGCTACAGGCTTGGAGGATGGAACTTACGCTAAATGTCACAGGCAATGCACAGTACTAAGCAATCTAATTAGTTAGGTTAACCAATACACAGAACATACAGCACCGCTGAAGAGCCTTGAAGCAGCAATGAACTAGACGAACAAAGATCAGGGTGGGCAACCTGCAACCATCCTACGATCCCACCAGCAAGGCAACCTGCACGAAGAAAATGTTGGAAGATAAGTGTTCTGTGTTCAATATGCAAATGAAAATGATGAACACAGGCCCCACTGTGACCAGGCCAGAAATTATTATTATTATTACTCCTCCCTCCGTCCCACAATATAAGATAGCTTGCAAAAACGTCTTATATTATGGGATGGAGGGAGTGTTATTTCAGTCTTGCCGTTTATGACTCGTGAAACAATCTAGTGCTACTGACGCATAAGAGACCATCCACGCGTGTGTCTACAAATAAACTAACATTCCTCAATAATGCATCTTCAAAATTCATTTTCCGTTCTTTCTTAGAGATGATAACTTTCTGCAAATAAAATAGTACAGCAATTGCTGTGTGTCTCTTGGAAATGAAAGCATACATGTATTATTCTGCTTAGTCAAGTAGAGTGTCATGATTTTGACTGCTCAAACGGTGCACGAACAAATAATTGCCCATGGAGAGTGACAACTGCTGAGGTTTGGTGAGGATCGATGCGGGAGGGCAAACTAATGACCTGCAGATTGTACCATTTTGAGTATCAACAAATCTGGTGCGAAAATAAAAATCTTCAGAATACAATGTAGATTTTTGACAAACCTTCTTGAATGGAGTAACACCCCAAGGATTATCTAGTTGCTCAGGCTCTCCCGTAACTATCAAGCGGCCAGCAGGATCTGACTGAACATGTACCTACAACAAAAGATGTATCAAGATAAATCTGTAAGCAATCTCACCATTCCAACTTTTGCAGCGCTGAAAGATTTATTTTATTTACCTCTTCACGAAGAAGGCCAGGAACCAATGCATAGACTTCATAGCAATCTTTCTGCAAGGAAACATAAATTTTCTTTTATATAAGAAAGATCCTACTGATTTTTTGGTTAGCCATGCTTGGTTCTAAACACATAATAGGTCAACAGTCACATGATCTAACCAAGATTTACATATTTTAAATAGAATAAGCAGTTTGCTGGCACAGCTTTAAAAGTTGCAGAAATGTACTGAGAACTATTGGAGTTGAGATCCATGGGGAAACAGTACAAATGTACTAAAAGAACATGAAGAATAATTTTGTACTTATAAAATGAGATACTCACAGTTCTCCGAACATTTATCTTCACCCAATCAGCAGGAGGGCCCATGTCAATAACTGTCGAGTCATTTCTGCCAAATAGCAATTATTTTCACCCAATCAAACCCATAAAAAACCATGACCAAGGGGATAGGAGGGATCTAGTCACTCGCATGTCAAGCCTACTTGGTAGACTGGATAGACCTTGTGTGTCGTAATTCAACTATGACATGCAAAAGAATAGAATGAACTCTATGGGCTGGTGGCAATGTTGCAGAGTTCTTAATGGTTTTCAGCAGCAATGAAATAAAAAGGCTTTGCAAGATTTATTTGATGGTAATAAAGAGTTGGGAAAAATGAGAGTTACTGTAGCTTCTCAGATTTGTATGGTGTTGCCTTCTCATCTTCCAAGGTTGGTGTCCTTTTCCTCTTGGCCAGACCTATATGAATGCAATAGTCAATATATATTCTTGTAAACGGATGTCTAACAAATGATGTCCAGAAAAGTCACCACTGCTTTTTGGATTTTTGTCCTTCTTCAAGACAGGCATAGCCGCTTTATCCTGAAAGAAATTAGGATGTTAGTTATACAACAAAACGCGGATTACTAATGACCTTTGACTTCAAGCAACAAATACCTTAATTACTGGATCAGCAATTTCACCATTGCCAAGCAAGCGCTGCGAATGCCAGCCTTGCATGGCGCGAGTTGCAGATTCTCTTCTAGCTCTTCCAGATCCTGATGCAAGGCTTCCACCCACCTGTAGAAAAATTAAAAAACTCTTTTCTCAAGCCCAAAATTTGCTCATCTAAAAAGATATTCCTGCTCATACTACTTCAAAGAATGATCACCAATTTAGATGCAAAAATGAACTTCCACTGTTTTGAAACAATTTCTTGTTAACTTAGTTACACATGACTCCTCTCTATTTGACCAAAGAACATAAAATAGCTAGCATAATAGATCATAACATTGTACCTGACTATCAGAAGCAATTCGCTCGGTGAAAGTAGATGCAGCCACATGGAACTCGCCAGTTTCAATCTTGTGTTTCTCGTATTCAAGGAGTGCCTGTGAGAAAGAAAAAGACAATAAAGAGGTCCGCAGGAAACAGGGAGAGGACAGGGGTATCAACACTGACTTATATTATTCAACCATTCTTCATAAAACAAGAAGAGAGGTTTACAAATATATTGCACTCTCTGTTTCTTCCCTGCTGAGAACACAAACTGCATTTGCATTCAGACACTGAAGGGAAAACATAATCCCCATAACATGTAGCATTAAGTTTGAACAAGATTACCAATTCTGGAGACTGGACTTATGGCATAGTTCTATGCTAGGAACTTGGTAAAACTTTCAACGAGTTAATCTGTGTAAGTGCAAAAGGTCTTGCTCAAGCAACTATCATGGCATTCATAGCACACAACAGGATTCAACCACAAGAGCATAGCAAGTGAGGAGTTATAAGCAATGAGATTATCATCTGTGGGAATATAGAGAGGTACCTTCTCATAGAAGTTGCGGAAGGTCCATGAAACAGTCGTGCACGTCCTGCATAAAACATGTTGGTTACGTAGGAGAGAGTACAGAAAGAACCACATGTCAATTACGTTCCGACTCCATCATTGCACAATTACAATAGAGATTCATCAAATGAGAAGGCCAGGAAGGGATTATTGCAGAAGACAAACGGTTGAATTCATACTTCGGAGGTTTGAATGATTCTCCCACTTGACGCCATAGTTTGCATGATGTCACCTGTTAATGCAACTCATAAGAAAGAATGCAACCTCACATTGATAAAGGTTATACAAAGTTACGCGCAAAAGTTACAAAATGACAAGTAAAGTAGTAAACACATGAATACTTCTGTAGTCAAACAAAGAAATATCAGACAGTCTAGATATACCTTACCCCTATTCTGGAGAGAAAGAGATATTAAGTCAAGGGCAAAGCTTGACTTTCCTCTTAAGCAACCAGGTGTTTGCTAATTGTGTATGCATATATGCTCGTGGTGAATTTCATCAACATTAAAAACTATGATTAGTGCCATTGCTTCCTCTGCACATGGTCAAGCTATCATTCAGGCTCGTGTTTTGTTTTTCCAAAAAATAGAAATCTTGGTTTGCAAGAAATCCTTATTAGTTATACTGATTTGCTCAATAAGGTTAACCTTTTGCCTTCTGATGTGATTATTGTCATTGCTTTTGTTAAATCATATAATTTGCAACCCACTTACTCAAAACAAAAAATATGATAATAATGCCAGGCAAGATTATGAGAGGAATGCCTCGTTGGCTGCATCAGCCAGGTAGGACAGTAAGCGTGAGGTTTTGGGTCATATTTCTATTACCAACAAACTGAATGGAATCTGTCCTTACTTTTATATTGGTGATAGAACTTGAGTCATTGTCAATAGAGAAAAGATTAGTAGATAATCAATTAAATAGTTGAACGAGGATTATAGACAGCATATGGAAGAGAGAAAGGTATCAAATCAAAAATAGTGTTTCATACTTTGTGTATGGTGCATCCAGTTAACAGGATCTGATATAAAGGTGTAGGGTGCAAACAAATTGGGCAGATGAATAGACAAGCGGATTACATGAGTATGATAGCATAACAAAGATAACAAAAGCACAGAGGGTGTTAAATTAAAAGATGAGTAAAATGTATCAGAGGCCCTATAACTATTCGAGGGGTGTCAAGTTAGTCCTAAAACTTCAAAACCGCAGATCCAAGTCTCTATTTAAGTTGTTCATCAGGAGTCCTAAGTAGCCCAGATCGGAATTTAACTGCTCACGTGGTTGTTGACCATTGCCTAGTTTTTGCAAAATAGCCCTTATAAATATATGTCTGTAATTTGTTAGTGCAAACCAGGGGCACTGAGCTGCCGGAGTGACAGCACCTCACGATCTGTCACCCTCGTGACCAACTTGTGTCTCCTTGGCCATTGCTGGCAGTGAAAGCTCCATGGCAAGCAGGCGGAGCTGGATGAGGAATGTTCTTGACATTCTGTGTAGTGGGTCCAGGCAGCTGCCACTGTCGGTTGTCACGAAATCCTGGGGCCGGCGGTGCAGTTTTCCGGTGTGACACGAGTAGCAAGGACGTGGTCTGAGCACATGGTGGTGCCTAAGACGGTATTCAACCCGGTCCAGAGAAGCAGACGTGCACCTCTGGGTCTAGCGAATGGGCACCATTTGTGCAGGGCGGAAGAAGCTGATCTCGGTGGCCACGTACCGGCATGACAAGCACAAAAATAAATGGTGATCGTGATATCTGCGATGCATAGGTTGAGAGCATGCTGAGGCTGCCAGAGTAGAGCTAAATCTGCAGGCACCGTGGCTATGATAACTGGCGCGGGCACCACAGTAGCGGTGCATAGATAGCTCAGTGTGTTGCGCGCTTTAGATGCGCCGAAGTGGGCGAGGTACATCGACAGTGTGCCGCACACATGGTGCACAACAAAAAGCTGATGCCTCTAAGCCGACTTATGCGGGGAATGCGTAACAGCGTAAGATGCATTTCAATGTCAGAAGGCAAATAGGCTACCCTATATAAGGTCCTTTCTGCAAAAAAAAATGACACGTGAGCAAGTCAATGCTGATCTGGGCTGCTTAGGACTCCCAGTAAAATAGTTTTAGAACCCGAATCTGCAGTTTTGAAGTTTTAGGATTAACTTGAGACCCTCTAATATTTGTAGGACATGTGATGCATTTTACTCTTCAATGATCTCTGTCTATAAGCGGACAAACATTTCCAAACACAATGTGTTCATTAAGACATTAAGTAAGCAAACCCAAGTGTGATCTTATCAGCTTCATGTTTGTACACCATATATTGTTATGCAGAAAGCACCGTGATAGATCTAAAAAGAAAACTAAACACAAGATGCCCTGGCATAATGTCACAAAGGGATGAAATGAGTACCTGATCATAGCCACCCAATCCAGTTACTTGTCTCCACAACCTGCAAAAAAATTAAGGTAATGTCAAATCATCCAGCAATCAGAATAACTTTCTATTATGCAAACATAAAGATAAGCCATTGCGGTACTCACTTGAGGCAATTCAATCCTTCACCATAAAATTTTGGGGGCTTGAATTCCATTAATTTCATCGTGTAGAACCGGTCGAGCTCCTTGATAAACTCAGCCTGCTCCTCCTCCGTCCCAGAGTCATCGCCTCCACGGGTGTAATCAAACATGAAGGAGTTATTTGAGACCTTGTCAGACAAGTTTTGGTTTTCACCCTCCCCAGCTAGTGACGACACTAGCTCATCCTCACCATTGGCGTCCTTCTTATTATCTCCACCATTGTCGCTTTCCTCTTTCAGCAAGCTGCCCTTGTCACCATCCACCCTGACCTCGGTGTGCTCATCTCCATTTCCTGCTTTATCAACATCCATCTCGGCAGCTTCATTTCCCTGGGTGTCATCCTTTAACTCAGCCACCTCGTCTCCCTGGGCCTCGACCTTGGTCTCCGCCACCTCATTTCCCTGGGCCTCACCCTCCGTCTCCGCCCCCTCATTTCCCTGGGCCTCACTCTTGACCTGATGAGCCACAGAAACATCCACCAGGGCATCGCCTAAACGCTCCTCTACCTCTTCCTCCGCACCTTGGGCTTCGACCTTCCCCAAATCGTCAAGGGACGCAACGGTGGTGGCAGCCACTAGGGCGTCGCCCTTGTGCTCCTCCCCCACTTCCTCGGCACCCCCTTCTTCAGGCACCGCCGAATCCTTGGTAGAACCAACGGCGTCGGCGTCGGCATCCACCATGGCGTCGTCCTCCCCCTGTTCCTCCACCTCCACGTCCGCCTCCGCTCTTTCGGGATTTGCCGAATACTTCACGGAATCGACAGTGTCGGCGGCCTCGGTCTGGCCATCGCCGGGGGCGGGCTCGCCGTTGGGCATGGGCAGCTCTAATTCCGCACCTAGACGGCAGTATGGAGGAGCGGCGGTAGCGACGCGCGCTATGGGGCGCTAGGGTTTGGGGTGAGGAAGTGGGGGGGAAGAAGGAGGACTTGAGTGACAGAAGCGGCAGATGTGTTTGGGTGGCTGGGTCAGAGCATGTCTAATAGAGCCCTCAAACCCTTAAATCTAAAATTGGGTTTAAGGATTGAGAATTAGCCATTTTTAACATTTTAAGGGTTGAAAAATAGGGGCAAAGACTAGAACCCTCAAATTCAACCCTTATAACGAAATATAGCAAAGACTAGAACTCTCAAACCCAACCCTTATAACGGAACCCCAACCCCAACCCTTAAAACTGTCATTTGACATATCACAATTTTCACTAGAAAAACACAATCAACCTTCAAAAAACACGGAAATGAAGAACATTGATGCATGGTTTAATAGTTTACATCACACAATCATCATCTTCCCCCTCTCATCGGCACCATCACCAAAAAGTTGCACCTGGCGCCATCTCCTAGACCACTTCCACGTCCATCAAGCACCTCCACTGTCGTCGGTGGTGGAGTCCTCCACACCGTCATCGCCACCACCACTCATCGGAGTGTCACCTCGAAGAGTAGAGGACGCACCACGGAACATCCTCTTCCTCTCCGCGATGTCCTCCTTGTAGTCCTTCCACCATTGCAATTGGTCTTCATCCATGTCCTTCTTGGACATCATCATGTGCTCCTTCTCTTCCACCATGAGTTCTTTCCATACCTTTGCCTCTTTGAGCTTGATCATCCTCTCCTCCAAGTCGGCCTTGCGCTTTGCTTCTTCACGCTTTGCTTCAACTTGTGCAAGCTTGACCTCTTTCTTCTTCTCGGTGATAAGAAACTTCGTCTTCAATGTCTTCGTTGTCAATTCCCCTCTTGCCTTCATCATGTGCTCCATCTTCTCCCTTAGGCTTGACGCCTCCCCTTCCATCTTCTTCCTTAGCTTATCCTTCTTGTTTCCAGCGGGCTTGTGCTCGTTCCTTCCCTCATCTTCACTATCATCCATCGTAAGCATTGCCCACTTCTTGGGTGCGGTCTCTTGATCCCTCAACTTCCACTTGTCAAAGGTTTGAAGAATTGCCCAAGCATGCTTAAATGGGAATGGCTTGCCCTTGGAAGCGGCCATCTACTTGTACCTCATGCCAGCAATTGTCTCCTATCAACCACACATAATCACATAAGAACCCACCAATAGCATAGTACACACACATAATCAAAATAGTGAAGAGATATGTACTCACATAGTCACTCTCCATGGTTCCACTAGGTGGTGCATCCCTCACTTGGTCCATGGCCGCACTCCAATGAGCACAAGCGGGCTTCATCAACTCCCACCGGCCTTGAAGCGACCGGTAAGTGCGAGAGATGAACCCACTATTCTTCGGCTTGATCCTACAATAGGTGTCCTCGATCATTTGCCAATACCGTTTACCGGTTTGATCGGTGCCGGTGCTTGCATCCATCCCCACAGCTACCCAAGCACGAACCAAGAGGATATCTTCCGCCTCGGTGTAGTTTGTCGACCGCGCGTGTGGGCGGGAAGCGGCGGTGAATGACTCCTCCCCTATCTCGGCCACCTCCTCGTCGTCATCCCCTTCATCTGTTGGGGAATGTTGCATAAAATAAAAAAAGTCCTACGTTCACCAAGATCAATCTATGAGTTCATCTAGAAACGAGAGAGAGAGATGCATCTACATACCACTTGTAGATCGCGTGCGGAAGCGTTCAAGAGAACGGGGTTGAGGTAGTCGTTCTCGTCGTGATCCTATCACCGGAGATCCTAGCACCGAACGGACGGCACCTCCGCGTTCAACACACGTACGGTCAGCGTGACGTCTCCTCCATCTTGATCCAGCAAGGGGAAAGGGGAGGTTGATGAAGATCCAGCAGCACAACAGCGTGGTGGTGGATGCAGTAGGACTCCGGCAGGGCTTCGCCAAGCAACTGCGGGAGGAGGAAGAGGTGTAGCAGGAGGAGGGAGGCGCCAAGACTTAGGGTGCGGCTGCCCTCCCTCCCCCCTCCTTTATATAGGCCCCCAGGGGGGGCGGCCCTGGAGATGGGAATCTCCCAAGGGGGCGGCGGCCAAGGGGGGTGGAGTGCCCCTCGAGGCAAGTGGTGCGCCCCCCACCCTAGGGTTTCAAACCCTAGGCGCAGGGGGGCCAAGGGGGGGCGCACCAGCCCACTAGGGGCCGGTTCCCCTCCCACTTCAGCCCACGGGGCCCTCTAGGATAGGTGGCCCCACCCGGTGGACCCCTGGGACCCTTCCGGTGGTCCCGGTACATTACCGGGTGACCCAGAAACTTTCCCGATAGCCGAAACAGCACTTCCTATATATAATTCTTTACCTCCGGACCATTCCGGAACTCCTCGTGATGTCAGGGATCTCATCCGGGACTCCGAACAACATTCAATTTGCTGCATACTCATATTCATACAACCCTAGCGTCATCGAACCTTAAGTGTGTAGACCCTACGGGTTCGGGAGACATGCAGACATGACCGAGACGGCTCTCCGGTCAATAACCAACAGCGGGATATGGATACCCATGTTGGCTCCCACATACTCCTCGATGATCTCATCGGATGAACCACGATGTCGAGGATTCAAGCAACCCCGTATACTATTCCCTTTGTCAGACGGTATGTTACTTGCCCGAGATTCGATCGTCGGTATCCCAATACCTCGTTCAATCTCGTTGCCGGCAAGTCACTTTACTCGTACCGTAATGCATGATCCCGTGACCAGACACTTGGTCACTTTGAGCTCATTATGATGATGCACTACCGAGTGGGCCTAGTGATACCTCTCCGTAATACGGACTACGGAGTGACAAATCCCAGTCTCGATCCGTGTCAACCCAACAAACACTTTCGGAGATACCTGTAGTGCACCTTTATAGTCACCCAGTTACATTGTGACGTTTGGTACACCCAAAGCACTTCTACGGTATCCGGGAGTTACACGATCTCATGGTCTAAGGAAGAGATACTTGACATTGGGAAAGCTCTAGCAAAACGAACTACACGATCTTGTGCTATGCTTAGGTGTGACGCCAGGATAATTAAGCTACAGCAACCATCTACTAATGATGCCACGTCACCTCGATTACTGATGCTAATCTCGCGTTAGTTCGAAACCGATTCCAATTCAAATTCAAAATCAGGCAAACATCAAAAGTTTTCAAATATTAAAAACCAAAATGTCCGGGTTGTGTCAGTTAATGCGCAGATGACTATGATGAATAATCCACATTTTTATATAATGTATAAATGCACTAAAATGATTTAAACGGTAGCAAAAACATTTTTTAAATGCCTTTGGTATTTTATAAAACACAAAACTAATTTATTTTGGGTTAAAACCTTTTATGGCTGAGGGTTATTTTGAAACGTTATTTTAGGAGTTGTTGTCATATTTTACTAAGTAAAAATAATGTGGATCTAAAATTTAAAACAGAAAAGAAATATAATAAGAAAAAAAAACAACAAACAAACAAAAAAAGGAAACAAGGGAGGCCACACCCCCCCCCCCGGCCACACTGGGCCTTGGCCCAGATGGCCGGCCCAGCCGCCCGAACAGGCCGGCCCACCCGCACCACCACTTAACCCCCTCGGTCCACTGACCGAAATCCCTAACCCCCACTTCTCCCCTGATCCCCCACTCGCACCCACTCCTCCCTCTCGCCCTTCCCCGATCTGGATCGGGGCAACCCCCCAGATCCCATCGCCCCATCGCCGCCTCGACGTCCTCGTCACCCCTCTCGCGGAGCCGGCCCCTCCTGGCGCCCCACCGGCGCCCCGTCGCCCGTCCACGACCACGCTGACGCGGGACCCCGCCCGGAGCTACCTCGCCCCCACATTGGACGAGGACCGCGCCGGCGGAGCCCCTCACCGTCTTCCCCGAATCGCCGTCGCCCCGTCGTCCTCGTCGGATCTCTTCCCCGCCGGAACATCGTCTTCGACCTCCTCCCGAGCACCACTGCCCGAACCCCTACAACCCTGGTGAGGCCCTCGGCCTCTCGTCCTCTCCCTGCACTCGTCGTCCGCCCGATGCTACCCCGTGGCCGCGGCCTCCTCCCCACGCCGCGACTGGACCGACATCCCCCGCGCGCCCACCGTGGTCGTGCCTCGCACGCGCCCTCCCTATGGCCGCGCCCCGCACGCGCCCCTCCCCGTGCGCGCCCACTGTGGCCGCCTCCCCCGCTCTGCTTCCCCTCGCCTTTGGCGCCTCGCCGCTCGCCTGGACCGCGCCCTGGCCCCCCGCTGCAGCCGCCCAATCGCCGGTGCCGCCGGCCGTGCACGCCCCTGCGGCCTCGTTCTGCTGCACCCCCCTGCGGGCGAGCGCCCGTTCAGGTGCGCCTGCGCCCGCCCCGTTTCGCCAGCGCCCGAACCCGCTATGGCCCTTAGGGCCTATGACATGTGGGGCCTAGCCCCCAGAACGATTATATATATAAAAAAGAGATTAAAAAAAGATTAAAATTAAAATTAAATGCAATTAACTAATTAATTAATTTAATTAATCATAATTAGATTAATCTAATCACCAATTAACCTAATTAACTGTTAGTTAACTAATGAGTCAATGACAACCGGGACCCATGCGTCTGTTTGACCAGTCAACACCTCTGTTGACTGTTGATGTCATGCTGATGCAATAATACTAATGTTGAACTAATTTAATGATAATAAATTAGAAAATGATTTTAAAATTTTAAAAATTAATAATAAATAATCCGTAACTCGGATGGAAAAACTTTGTAAATGAAAGTTGCTCAAAACAACAAGACGAATCCAGATACGTAACCCGTTTGTCCGCCACACATCCCTAACCCATCGAACTCGCAACTTTCCCCCTCCGGTTCATCTGTCCGAAAACGCGAAACACCGGGAATACTTTCCCGGATGTTTCCCCCCTTCACCGGTATCATCTCATACCGCATTAGGGCACGCCTAGCATCACACATTGCTTTGTCATGCATCGTTATGCATCTGTTTGCATTGTATTCATTGTTTCTTCCCCCTCTTCTTCCGCTAGACACCGAGACCGATGCTGCTGCTACCCAGTACGACTACGGTGTTGACAACCCTCCTTCTTGCCAGAGCAATCAGGCAAGCCCCCCCCCCTTGATCACCAGATATCGCCTATTCTCCTCTATACTGCTTGCATTAGAGTAGTGTAGCATGTTACTGCTTTCCGTTAATCCTATTCTGATGCATAGCCTGACATTGTTGTTACATCTGTTGATACCTTACGTGCAATCCTAAATACTTAGTATAGGATGCTAGTCTATCATCATTGGCCCTACATTCTTGTCAGTCTGCCTTGATATACTATTGGGCCGTGATCACTCGGGAGGTGATCACGGGTATATACTATACATACATACATACATACTATACAGATTGTGACTAAAGTCGGGTCAGCTCGATGAGTACCCCAAGTGATTCTGATGAGGGGGCTGAAAGGACAGGTGGCTCCATCCCGGTAGAGGTGGGCCTAGGTTCCCGACGGCCCCCGACTGTTACTTTGTGGCGGAGCGACAGGGCAGGTTGAGACCACCTAGGAGACAGGTGGGCCAGGCCCTGTTCGGCATTCGCGGATACTTAACACGCTTAACGAGATCTTGGTATTTGATCTGAGTCTGGCTACTGGCCTATACGCACTAACCAACTACGCAGGAAAGATATGGGCACTCGACGTCGTGGTATCAGCCGGAGCCTTCTAGACGTCAGCGACTGAGCGGCGCGCGCTGGATTGGAACGTAAGCCTGCTCTTGTATTAAGGGGGCTAGTTCTGCTTTCGGCCGCCCACGCAACGTGCAGGTGTGCAATGGGCGATGGGCCCAGACCCCTGCGCCATAGGAGTTAGACCGGCGTGCTGACCTCTCTGTTAGGCCTAGGTGGGGCTGCGACGTGTTGATCTTCCGAGGCCGGGCATGACCCAGGAAAGTGTGTCCGGCCAAATGGGATCGAGCGTGTTGGGTTATGTGGTGCACCCCTGCAGGGAAGTTAATCTATTCGAATAGTCGTGATCTTCGGTAACAAGACGACTTGGAGTTGTACCTTGACCTTATGACAACTAGAATCGGATACTTAATAAAACACACCCTTCCAAGTTCCACAGACAACCCGGTGATCGCTTTTCCACAGGGCAACGAGGGGAGGATCGACGGGTAGGATTATGCTATGCGATGCTACTTGGAGATGCTACTTGGAGATGCTACTTGGAGGACTTCAATCTACTCTCTTCTACATGCTGCAAGACGGAGGCTGCCAGAAGCGTAGTCTTCGATAGGACTAGCTATCCCCCTCTTATTCTGGCATTCTGCAGTTCAGTCCACTAATATGGCCTCCTTACACATATACCCATGCATATGTAGTGTAGTTCCTTGCTTGCGAGTACTTTGGATGAGTACTCACGGTTGCTTTCTCCCCCCTTTTTCCCCCTTTCCTTTCTTTCTGGTTGTCGCAACCAGATGCTGGAGTCCAGAAGCCAGACGCCACCTTCGACGACGACTCCTACTACACTGGAGGTGCCTACTACTATGTGCAGCCCGCTGACGATGACCAGGAGTAGTTAGGAGGATCCCAGGCAGGAGGCCTGCGCCTCTTTCGATCTGTATCCCAGCTTGTGCTAGCCTTCTTAAGGCAAACTTGTTTAAATTATGTCTGTACTCAGATATTGTTGCTTCCGCTGACTCGTCTATGATCGAGCACTTGTATTCGAGCCCTCAAGGCCCCTGGCTTGTATTATGATGCTTGTATGACTTATTTATGTTTTAGAGTTGTGTTGTGACATCTTCCCGTGAGTCCCTGATCTTGATCGTACACATTTGCGTGCATGATTAGTGTACCATTGAATCGGGGGCGTCACAAGTTGGTATCAGAGCCAACTGCCTGTAGGAATCCCCCTTTCCAACTCCTTGGCCGAAGTCGAGTCTAGACATTGCAAAACTTTTACTAACATGGCTGTGTGTCTTACGGGCACACGTTGCCATTGGGTGGTATTAGGATCTTTTATTCCTTGTCCATACTCTGGGATTCTGATCTCTCTTCTATTCGGGTTAAATGAATTTTACTAAATCTAACATTAGGATCTCATTATCACTTTCACCCGGAGAGCCCCTTATTACTGATGATCGTCTGCTGCACCAGAAGACCCTGAAGATACTCTCCGCTGTTAACCCAAGAACTTGTGTTCACCGCGTTGGCAATTCCCCTTCCACCGTCAACCCTGGTGGATAACTACATGCAGTTGTCATTCTTACATTCATCCCTAGTTGGTCTTGTTATTACAAGATACCCTGAAATACTCGTTGTTGTTTCGATAATCATTTGTGCCTACTGCCTTGCAGTTCCTTATCGACTGAATACACCTACAAATTAATCCTTAGTTGTTCAGGTGTTTCACAAAATTCTTCGAAATATTATCCGATCTTTCGAGAATCCTCTGCAGCCTATGGCTCTAGAAATTCTTGTCTGCCTGCATTATGGTTAAATCCCAAATGCCTAGCATTATTCATTGACATCCTTTGCACTATCATTTTGAGACCGTTGATTCAATATGATGCGGTTGTTCGCAATCGTCAATCACAATTAGAATCCATCCTTCCGGCTCAGATGTCATTTTTGAACATGTGCTGGTTCTCGACCATTCGGATTGCCATCAATTGTACCCCTAAGCCTATGCAACTTATCCATTCTTAATCAGAGTGTTTGCTTCTGGTCCCTTGGAGAGAAATCATAATTTCTTTACATTTGAGATTTGAATTAGTCAGTTGTTTCTATACTCCAATGCCTTTGCATTGTTTCTTCTTCTGATTTTGTGCCGATGCTCACATCAGCTCTGTTGTGGACCGTCAGTTCCTTTGTTGGGTTTTATCCGACAATGTCCTTCCTATTCAATCACTTTGGAAATTCTTTTCCTGATATATAATGCCTTTGGTAAATCGTTTCATCTGCTTTTGAACAATGCTCTACTTTCGAGCTTATATTATTTACTCCGAAGTTTGTGGTATATGTTCCTAAGATGCCCTGATGGGTTGAACCTATGCCTTCCTTAATATGTGTGAACTCGGAAGTTTTCACGAGTCATACTCTTCTGGTATTTTACCAAGATAAAATTTCAACACTACAACTTCATCGAACGCGAGAAGTAAATGAAAGGTTATGCGTTGGAGAAGTGGGAGTCGACCTTGAACTTTGTGTTCATGCCCATAGACACGATGTAGATCTTCTCATCGAAGCTTCTTTTAAAATTAATTATTCCCTTGGTATAAGTTCATCTTATATCTGGGGTCTGGCCTTTTTCAATCGTGGTTCCGACCATGTTCTCCTTTAAATACCATTTCTCGTGCAAGTTTAAGAACTTGTCTTCTGCAGAGCAATGCCCCAGTCCAACCTCTACTTTGATCTGTCGTCGCGTATTACCCCCTGGTATCTCGAGATTATCATGGAACTGCATAACCTCTTATGAGTTCTTCATCAAGTACTACATTCTCACGGATTCCAAATTTTCACAGGCTCTGAGTTATTAAACACTCAAAGACACCGATAACTGAACCGAGTCCGCACTACGGTTCAACAACTCTTCAGTAATCTTCTTTAAGTACAAGTTTGTACCCGATCATGTCATTCCTAGCCTGCTCCGCTATACCTATTCGTGTTGATTTTAACTATGTTACCTGGTCCTTTCCCCCAGAGCAAAAATTTCAACGGTGAGCTAATCTTACGTCGATCTTCCTCGTCATATCATTACTCCTAGAACAACAAACTTGATTTTGAGTTTGTGTCGTACCCTTGGTTCCAATAACCTTTCGCATCATCATTCCTTTGACTTGATGTCATCGCCGATTGATTACATCTTCATGAAATCTCTCGACAAATGTGTTGTGATCATCATCAACCTTATGAGCTCTTCTAAGATATCAATTGAGTTCATGATGAGAAATACCATCCTTGCCCTTGATGATCTGTGTTATCATCGACCACTTTATTGCCTTCCCACCAACACAAACTTGTTCGTGTTTTCTGTTATACCTTGAGATCCTTGCTATCCAGCATTTGTTCTTCTTTACCTTGGAGTATTACCATCTTTTATGTCAAGAATGTTCTGAGAATTTCACCACCTCTTAAGAATTCTTGATGCAGGTGATACCGTTTGCCATACCCGTTCATTCCTTGGTCCCCGTGTTGTTACTAACCGGAAAACCGACAATTGAACTTGGACGTGTGATTTTAAAACTTCTAGCAACCCTCTTGCTTTGAAGTTAATGGTCGGCCGTTCATTCTTAGACTACTGATTATTGAATCACCATTCTGACATTGGTCGTGCAACCCAACCCATATTTCGGGCGCACCTTTCAACCAATGTTTAATTGTGTATCTTTTCCTTGAGCATATGTCGTTATATCATTTGATCTGGCAAATGTTATCTCATTGTTCACATAATTGTGGAAATCCATCTTTTGAAAATCTCAATGAATTGTAGCTGAGTCAATCAGCCACCTCCTCACCTCTCCTTGATTTAATGATGAACTCGTGTGTCGGAACTCGCTCCATAGTTCATTTCCCGAGAATCTTACATTGTCATCTCATCAATTGTGTTGCACCTTTTCTTCCTAGGTATCCTGCCACCAATCAGAACTGAATCTCGGTCTGATATGATGGTTGGGACATATTTCCAAGAGATATAACACTGGTCTTTATGTGACCCGGTAAGGTGATGTCGTGCCTAGCACACCTGGCCGGAGGCCCTATTGTTATAGTTTCCTTTTTAACAAGGTTAACCATTTTTCCATGAGGAAATTGAATGCCTTGTTTAATAAGTTTATCCTGATGGATCCTTTGTGTATCCAAAGTCCGACCTTTGCTTGAAGACCATGTCAATGCTATCTCGAAGCATGTCTGTGGTACTCTGTTCATCAACAAGAACATTTGAAGCACAATGCTAAATTCTCTTTATCAATTATCCAAACACCGTTATATGGGTAACGTCATGAAATTCCTCTCCCTTTACCTCAATGGTTCTCTACTTTCTATCATGTCATGGATATCATGCCCCGCTTGTCCTTGGGAAGGATATACCCTTGTAAAATGTGTGTAAACACATTTCCCCTTCCATTGTTTTGTTTAACCTCTCTTGTACGCTGACTTAACTAAGCAGAGATAATTCCCTGCTTAGGTAGGCACCTTGTTGTACCACTCTGTCTGTAAGATCATGTTACTATTGTTGGTGACATTCTGGTAACCACCGACGGGTGATAACTTTGCCAATTGGTTCGCCTCGTTCAACAAGTAGGAAAATTGCTCTCTTCGTTCCCCGTCCTTGGTACCGACATTGTTGCCGGCATACATGACAAGCTATTCACTGACATGCCTCCTTGTCGCGCCTGTGCAAGCTGTCACCACCCTTCCTAATTTCAACCCACATGGTGGGCCCATAACCCACAGGTCCACTGGATCGAAACCTGACTCTCCTATACACCCCCGGTTTCCAAAGTTAATTCCTCGTACTTGGCCTCGTATGTGATTCACGAGCCACCTTCCGAGAGATCATCAATTCTGGTATCAGACACAATACTTATTCCCATTGCTTTGAATCCCTTTTCACGCCCTATTTCAGGCATCAAACGATTGCCTGCCCGCTGGAAACTTCCCATGATACTTTCTTACTTTGCTCTCGATATTTCCGTAAGTTTCAATTCGATAGTTACTTTCGCCACCTTCCTCGATGTTATCGACCAGATTGTCGACCTTGTAGAGGTCTGTTCTCCCGGTATGCCCACCCTTGATTCTTTCGTAAGTACGATGGGGTTCCTGAAGAAAGGACGGCGACTTCATCATGATGACCTAAAGCAGAGAAATGAAGACACCAATGTATTGGACCGGCCTCGTCGAGAAGAGCAAGCCAGGATGAGAAGACCCGCTAGATTCGTTACCAAACCTTCCCCCTTTCACTACCTCTTAAATCTCGGGACAAGATTTCTTGTAGTGGAGGAGAATTGTGACGCCAGGATAATTAAGCTACAGCAACCATCTACTAATGATGCCACATCACCTCGATTACTGATGCTAATCTCGCGTTAGTTCGAAACCGATTCCAATTCAAATTCAAAATCAGGCAAACATCAAAAGTTTTCAAATATTGAAAACCAAAATGTCCGGGTTGTGTCAGTTAATGCACAGATGACTATGATGAATAATCCACATTTTTATATAATGTATAAATGCACTAAAATGATTTAAACGGTAGCAAAAACATTTTTAAATGCCTTTGGTATTTTATAAAACACAAAACTAATTTATTTTGGGTTAAAACCTTTTGTGGCTGAGGGTTATATTAAAATGTTATTTTAGGAATTGTTGTCATATTTTACTAAGTAAAAATAATGTGGATCTAAAATTTAAAACAGAAAAGAAATATAATAAGAAAAAAACAACAAACAAACAAAAAAAGGAAACAAGGGAGGCCACCCCCCCCCCCGGCCACACTGGGACTTGGCCCAGATGGCCGGCCCAGCCGCCCGAACAGGCTGGCCCACCCGCACCACCACTTAACCCCCTCGGTCCACTGACCGAAACCCTAACCCCCACTTCTCCCCTGATCCCCCACTCGCACCCACTCCTCCCTCTCGCCCTTCCCCGATCTGGATCGGGGCAACCCCCCAGATCCCATCGCCCCATCGCTGCCTCGACATTGCCGTCACCCCTCTCATGGAGCTGGCCCCTCCTGGCGCCCCACCGGCGCCCCGTCGCCCGTCCACGACCATGCTGACGCGGGACCCCGCCCGGAGCTACCTCGCCACCACATCGGACGAGGACCGCGCCGGCGGAGCCCCTCATCGTCTTCCCCGAATCGCCGTCGCCCCGTCGTCCTCGCCGGATCTCTTCCCCGCCGGAACGTCGTCTTCGACCTCCTCCCCGAGCACCGCTGCCCGAACCCTTACAACCCTGGTGAGGCCCTCGGCCTCTCGTCCTCTCCCTGCACTCGCCGTCCGCCCGATGCTACCCCGTGGCCGCGGCCTCCTCCCCACGCCGCGACTGGACCGATGTCCCGCGCGCGCCCACCGTGACCGTGCCTCGCACGCGCCCTTCCTGTGGCCGCGCCCCGCACGCGCCCCTCCCCGTGCGTGCCCACCATGGCCGCCTCCCCCGCTCTACTTCCCCTCGCCTTCGGCGCCTCGCCGCTCGCCTGGACCGCGCCCTGGCCCCCCGCTGCAGCCGCCCAATCGCCGGTGCCGCCGGCCGCGCGCGCCCCTGCGGCCTCGTTCTGCTGCACCCTTCTGTGGGCGAGCGCCCGTTCAGGTGCGCCTGCGCCCGCCCCGTTTCGCCAGCGCCCGAACCCGCTATGGCCCTTAGGGCCTATGACATGTGGGGCCTAGCCCCCAGAACGATTTTATATATAAAAAAGAGATTAAAAAAGATTAAAATTAAAATTAAATGTAATTAACTAATTAATTAATTTAATTAATCATAATTAGATTAATCTAATCACCAATTAACCTAATTAACTGTTAGTTAACTAATGAGTCATTGACAGCCGGGACCCATGCGTCTGTTTGACCAGTCAACACCTCTGTTGACTGCTGATGTCATGCTGATGCAATAATACTAATGTTGAACTAATTTAATGATAATAAATTAGAAAATGATTTTAAAATTTTAAAAATTAATAATAAATAATCCGTAACTCGGATGGAAAAACTTTGTACATGAAAGTTGCTCAGAACAACGAGATGAATCCGGATACATAACCCGTTTGTCTGCCACACATCTCTAACCTATCGAACTCGCAACTTTCCCCCTCCGGTTCATCTGTCCGAAAACGCGAAACACCGGGAATACTTTCCCGGATGTTTCCCCCCTTCACCGGTATCATCTCATACCGTGTTAGGGCACGCCTAGCATCACACATTGCTTTGTCATGCATCGTTATGCATCTGTTTGCATTGTATTCATTGTTTCTTCCCCCTCTTCTTCCGCTAGACACCGAGACCGATGCCGCTGCTACCCAGTACGACTACGGTGTTGACGACCCTCCTTCTTGCCAGAGCAATCAGGCAAGCCCCCCCCCTTGATCACCAGATATCGCCTATTCTCCTCTATACTGCTTGCATTAGAGTAGTGTAGCATGTTACTGCTTTCCGTTAATCCTATTCTGATGCATAGCCTGACATTGTTGTTACATCTGTTGATACCTTACGTGCAATCCTAAATACTTAGTATAGGATGCTAGTTTATCATCATTGGCCCTACATTCTTGTCAGTCTGCCTTGCTATAATATTGGGGCGTGATCACTCGGGAGGTGATCACGGGTATATACTATACATACATACATACTGTACAGATTGTGACTAAAGTCGGGTCAGCTCGATGAGTACCCGCAAGTGATTCTGATGAGGGGGCTGAAAGGACAGGTGGCTCCATCCCGGTAGAGGTGGGCCTGGGTTCCCGACGGCCCCCGACTGTTACTTTGTGGCGGAGCAACAGGGCAGGTTGAGACCACCTAGGAGACAGGTGGGCCTGGCCCTGTTCGGCGTTCACGGATACTTAACACGCTTAACGAGATCTTGGTATTTGATCTGAGTCTGGCTACTGGCCTATACGCACTAACCAACTACACGGGAAAGATATGGGCACTCGACGTCGTGGTATCAGCCGAAGCCTTCTAGACGTCAGCGACTGAGCGGCGCACGCCGGATTGTAACGTAAGCCTGCTCTTGTATTAAGGGGGCTAGTTCTGCTTTTGGCCGCCCACGCAACGTGCAGGTGTGCAATGGGCGATGGGCCCAGACCCCTGCGCCATAGGAGTTAGACCGGCGTGCTGACCTCTCTGTTAGGCCTAGGTGGGGCTGCGACGTGTTGATCTTCCGAGGCCGGGATCGAGTGTGTTGGGTTATGTGGTGCACCCCTGCAGGGAAGTTAATCTATTCGAAAAGCCGCGATCTTCGGTAACAGGACGACTTGGAGTCGTACCTTGACCTTATGACAAATAGAACCGGATACTTAATAAAACACACCCTTCCAAGTTCCACAAACAACCCGGTGATCGCTTTTCAACAGGGTGACGAGGGGAGGATCGCCGGGTAGGATTATGCTATGCGATGCTACTTGGAGATGCTACTTGGAGATGCTACTTGGAGGACTTCAATCTACTCTCTTCTACATGCTGCAAGACGGAGGCTGCCAGAAGCGTAGTCTTCGATAGGACTAGCTATCCCCCTCTTATTCTGGCATTCTGTAGTTTAGTCCACTGATATGGCCTCCTTACACATATACCCATGCATATGTAGTGTAGTTCCTTGCTTGCGAGTACTTTGGATGAGTACTCACGGTTGCTTTCTCCCCCCTTTTTTCCCCTTTCCTTTCTTTCTGGTTGTCGCAACCAGATGCTGGAGTCCAGAAGCCAGACGCCACCTTCGATGACGACTCCTACTACACTGGAGGTGCCTACTACTACGTGCAGCCCGCTGACGACGACCAGGAGTAGTTAGGAGGATCCCAGGCAGGAGGCCTGCGCCTCTTTCAATCTGTATCCCAGTTTGTGCTAGCCTGCTTAAGGCAAACTTGTTTAACTTATGTCTGTACTCAGGTATTGTTGCTTCCGCTGACTCGTCTATGATCGAGCACTTGTATTCGAGCCCTCGAGGCCCCTGGCTTGTATTATGATGCTTGTATGACTTATTTATGTTTTAGAGTTGTGTTGTGATATCTTCCCGTGAGTCCCTGATCTTGATCGTACACATTTGCGTGCATGATTAGTGTACGATTGAATTGGGGGCGTCACATTAGGATTGGTCTTGTCCATCACATCATTCTCCTAATGATGTGATCCCGTTATCAACGACATCCAATGTCCATAGTCAGGAAACCATGACTATCTGTTGATCAACGAGCTAGTTAACTAGAGGCTCACTAGGGACATGTTGTGGTCTAAGTATTCACACGTGTATTACGATTTCCGGATAATACAATTATAGGATGAATAAAAGACAACTATCATGAACAAAGAAATATAATAATAATCCTTTTATTATTGCCTCTAGGGCATATTTCCAACATCATCCTCCTCATCTTCCTCATCTTCCTCCAAGTCTTCACCAACCCTAAAGTGGTCTAGAGGCGGAGCTCCGAGGTCCACCTCCGCGTCTTGGAGGAGGTCCATGAACGAGGATGGGGTTGCCATTTCCTCAAACACCTCGTGCGCGGCGGGAGGATGTTCGGCGACGGCGGCGGGCGGGGCCGCGGGCTTCTTCCGCGGCTTGTTCACGACCGGGGATGAGCCGGCGACCTTGGAGGCCGCCCCTCGCAGCCCACGAGAGGCCGCCTTCGGCCGGCTCTTCTTGGGGGCGGGCGCGGCGGCGGGGGCGGGGACGGGGGCCGGGGAGGGAGCCGGGGAGGCGGGAGGAGGCGGTGCGAGGCCCGCTCGCCGCCGCTTCGCCCCGACGTGGGTTGCCGCCACCACGTCAGCCACGGTTGGGGCGGGGGCGGGGCCGGGGCCGGGGCCCGAGGCGGGCGCGATGGCGGGCGAGGGCGTGGCGGCGGCGGAGGCCTCCATGGCCGGCGCCGGGCGAGGCGGCGGGAGGAGCCGGGGAGGCGGGATGAAACTTCCCTCCCGCGCGAGAGGAAAGAGGAGTGCGGGTTGGGGGAGTTTTTCCTCTCAACCCTCACTTCTACAGGTTGGGAAATAGTTTGACGGTTGGACCTCTAAATTTTTTATGGGTTTGAGGGTTTAGAGGTTCTAGTCTACGGCTTTTTTTCGACGAAAACTGTAAAAAAAAGCATTTATTTTTAGGGGTTTGAGGGCTCTACTAGACTTGCTCGTAGAGCATCTACCCCGCAAAAGGCCCGTCCTGTAAAATAACCGTCAAAATGCGGGTCGGCGCGAAAAATCCCGCCCGAACAGACCCCGCAAACGCGGTCGACCCGCAAATTTTTTTTAGGGGCGCGGCAAAACCTCGGCCCCAACCCGCGTATTCGCGGGTTTCTGCCTCGCCGCTACGGTGCCCTGTATCAAAGTGAAGCGGTTGGCGGGAGGGACATTTCAGCCCGCACACCTTTCCCCACCTCCTTCCGTCGCCGCCCACCAAAGGTTCCGCCTATCCGTCGTCGCCGATTCCGCCCAAATCTTCGGGCGGAATCGCGCCGCCGGGGCGTCCCTCACCCTATGTCATGGAATTGTCACGACAGATGCCCTAGCAAAAGGATTTAGATGTGGATCCATCGCCACTAGGTTAGCTTGAAGAGGTTAATGGGACAAGGGACACAGTGTTTTTACCCAGGTTCGGCCCCTCTCAACGAGGTAAAAGCCTACTCCTGCTTTAGGTTGTATTGCTTGGGGTTCGATTACCAGAGAGCGAATACACTTGACCTAGTTCTCGACTTGTTGTTTTCTATCCTAACCCGCTGCCGGATCACCCCTTTATATACACAGGCTGATACACGGCAGCTTACAGAGTCCTGGCCGACTCATACACGACGTGTCCGGCTCGGTGACTAACTAAGCTTGCCTTACAATACATGTTACACATATGGCGGTTTATCCTCTTGGGCCTTAAGTCGCCTCTTGGTCTTGGGCCTTCAACAGGCTTGCTTCATAACCCGCCATCTTTGTCCTTGAGTCGTCAACGGTATGACCCGGCCCCTCCTGGGCGGGTCATACCCAATAGTTATATCCCCAACATTAGGCCCCAGGTTGATTTGAACTTGTTCATATCAATCTCCAGTACTTGACTTAGCAGAATCTTTCATAATCAACTTTATGAATTTGTGGTAACCAGCTATGACGTCATACCTCAAAATAGTGTTAACCCGCCATGACGTCATCTCGCATTAACTTCGCACGAAGGCCAGAACATCTCAACATATTTTTATCTTTAATGGCCTTCCCGAAAATCGAGGCGTCCATGCAGCCACATAATCATTTTTTTGCCTTCTCGGTTCCCGTGCATGCCATCTATTCACTGCCTTATAAATAGGGACAGGGGGCCATGTTTTCACTTTTACCCCCTGTCGCTGCCTCTTCTTCTTCCTCTCAACTCCACCGCGGCCAGAGCTCCGCTACCGCCGTCGTCCTTCTTCAACATCCCGAAGCCAGGCCGCTGCGTCAACTTGAACTCGTCCAGAAATCGCGGCACTTCTCTGTTGTCCATCAACACCAACAGGTATTCATCATCCCTTGCTACATATCTGCATTAGGGTTCTGCTATTCGTCCGAGTTCCTCTCTGTTCTTCTCTGTTCTTTTCTAGATTGTGTAGTTGATTCTGAACATGATACTAAAAAACACACGATAGTAGTTTTAGCATCTTTTTTCCAATCGCAGCACATACTTTTCGTGCACAAGATCCATCTGAACACATGAATTCTTCCACTGCCCTCACTTTAGGTCTTGAATTTATTTCGTTTTCTGAACTGCCGCAGATCCATAATGATAGCACCAATCTTTAGAATCTGTCTGTCCAACACTTAGCAATCCCTCACTTATAGATCTGAAATATGACAACTGTTTGGGCGGCTTAGCTGATAAACCGTAACCCACCATATAGCATTAGTCCCCTTTTAAGCCGCCAAAATGCGTATCTACATAACTCAGTATTATCTTCCGGCTTAACAAGTTGGCTATTTATAGCTCTTACCTTTGAGTCAATGGCCGGCTTAACAACATAGTCTTAAACCGGCAATATTTTCTTTTCAGACCTTCATCCTCAACAATGACCAAGACTATCACTTCATGCAACTGGGTAGTTTCCCGGTCACCGAGGAGGATTTAAATGAGTTTGTACAGATGGGCGTCTTAGCCAACAAAGATGTCATCCACTGCAGGGTCCCAGGCACTGAAAACCCTCCTGAGCCCAAGGAGGGCGAAGTAATTGTTTTTACTGATCATATGCTCCGGGGGTTCACCCCGCCCGGTTCAAAAAAATTCCGTGACGCACTGCACTTATTCAAACTTCATCCGCAAGATATCGGGCCCAACTCTGTTTCAAACATCTGTAACTTCCAAGTTTTTTGCAAGGTCTATCTTTAACAAGAGCCCTCTGTCGAACTATTCAGGGAATTCTATTACTTGAACCGGCAGACTGAATTCACAGACAGGCCCAGCCTGGAGTTAGGTGGAATTTCAATTCAGATGTGGAAAGAGGCCACCTTCCCAGCCGCCAAGCTGCCTAGTCACCCTAAGGACTGGAACCAGACTTGGTTTTACTGCCAAAACACATCTTCAGAGGGTGAAAATCCCCTGCCAGGTTACCGTGAACACCGGCTTGGCAACCAACACCCACTCCCAGATCGGATCAACACAAAGGAACAGGCCAAATATGCACCCATTTTTTCAAAAATTAGAGCCTTCATGGCTAACGGCTTAACCGGCGTCGACCTTGTCCGATGCTGGGTTTCATGGAGAATCTTGCCCTTAAGCCATTGTCCCGGCTTAATGTGTGAGTATACCGGCGACTTGAAAGACCTGCTACACCACTGCCAGATAGAGATGACTGAAGACGACATCAATAATATGACCAAGTCATTGCTGAACGAGAGTTTGGCAGGCTGCAACAAAGCTGGATTGAATCCTTTCTGCATTCTCAACCAGCCACCAGTTGTAAGCTTTTAAGCTATTTCCGGTTTAATCACTCATTTAAACTGTCTGGTAACCAACTTTACTCCCACAGGCCGACTCTCCTTTCTGGAAGAGGAAGTTGCAAGAAAAGCTGGCCAAGAAGACCCGGACAAAGAACAAGGCTACTAAAAAGCCTGCCAAGAAGAAGACCAACCACTCCGAGTTATTTAACTTGGATGACAATGATGATGATGAGTCGGAGGTAGAACTTGACTCTCTTGGCTCATTTTTTGTACATCTCATTGACAAGACCATTATCGGGATGATGTAGAGGCCAGCCGTGCAGATGATGAAGAGTTAATTGTTCTTTCCTCTGGCTCAGAACCTCTGCCAAAATAGAAAACTCGACAAGCAAGCCAGAAAGTAAGGTTTTATCATCCTGCTTATTTGGATCCCAACTTTATTTTGAAGAAGCAGCAACATGAAGCTCGCCGCACAACCCGGAACAACGGAGGCGGGATTCTCTCCTCCGGCTTACCGAACATACCAGCTCCTCGCAAGCGTCGTCCAGAGGTTTCACCAATTTCTGACTTAGCTTATCCCAAGGCGGGTCTTTTTCGACAACCTCTTACTCCTTCCGACTCAAATTACCAGGGAACATATCATTCCTCCTCTAGCGACTAAACGGCTCACATCCTAGTCTTCAAGAGTGTGCCCGGGTAAGAATGTTAAGTCTCTGCTTTCAATCATGTATTGAATTGTCGTATTAACCTCATCTTGTGCTTTATTTTCAGAGCTATGGCAAAGCCCAGCAAAAAGTTGAAGGTGACCAAAATAGCTGAAGACCTTAATGAACCGGAGAAGCAATCAACATAAACTTCTCTCCAAGCTGCTGAGGCCGCCATTAATGACCTGCAACCAGAAGAGCACAACGTCACCGTCGATCATATGGATGTTGAGCCGGCCACTACCAAGCTGCCAAGTCCCATCAAGCCTACTGAAGAAAAGGCTGATGATGTTGTCATTACTGGGCTTGGTTACATAGCGCCGGGCAACCCCACTGTCTTGTCAAAGCACAGTGCTAAGGATGAAATCTTCGTTGCTGACAAATGCAAATGGTTGGTAAATTTGGAAAGCTATTCCCGATATAGCACTCTAGAGATCCACTCTGGGTATCTGAACCGTCTGCACACAAGCCGCGACTTTGAGTCTGGCTTAGTCAATCTTATGAAGGAACGTTTTGAGGTAAACGCTGCAGTCTTCTTCTTCATATAATATACTTTTATCAGCCGCCAAGTCTACTGGATATGATAGAATTGAATATGTTGTAGACTTTAGATAGCCTTATAGATATGTAGATCAAAACAAGAAGCCCCCAAGGGTCGGCTTAAGCTGTCAAGATAAGCCGGGACTTAGAACAGTAGTGAGCAACTTTGCACCCGTAGCCCCCAAGGGCTGGCTTAATCAGCATGGATAAGCCAGGACTTATCACCATAATTGTCAATAAAATCCAAGTATGTAGCCCCCATGAGTCGGCTATAGTCATAATAGTGTAGCCGGGTCATCATGGAATTGTCTTCGAAAAAGAGCAATGTGCATTAGCCCCCAAGTGCCAAGTGAAATACTTGTATTGTGCTTGGGACTTTAAATAAAATGATTGTAATGCCGCGCGTCGTTTGCATACTACAGGTGGAGCTAAATGTGAAAGTATCCCAAGTCACCGATCTTCAGCAAAATATCAAGTCTCAACAATCTGAAACTTCCAAGGCCAAATCAGAACAGACAACTACCTTGGAAGAGATGGAAAAGTTGAAAAAGGACTTCAAGGCTGACAGGACAAGCTGGGAGACTGAGAAGGCAGCTCTGTTGAAAAGAGTCAAGGAAGCGGAGACCGCCCTTAAGCCGGTGGCTGACGAGCTTTCCGGCTTAAAGCGTCAAATTAACATCATGACAGCCGCCATCTTTGGTAAATGACATTGTACTTCAATCTTTCCATAGCAATTTATATCAATCATTACCTGGTTTACTAATACTTTTTCATTGATGCAGGCCCGAGAAGCTCCATCCTTGGTCAAGATATGCGCGTCAAACTCAAAGACACATATACTCTGGTGGAGCAGTTGTACACTGGCGCTCAACGAGACATCTCTGCCGCCTTACACAAAAAGTCACCACCTTATCTCATCAAGGAAGTGTTGGAGAGGCTATCTGTGTTGCCGCAGAGAATCGAAGAGTTGAAGCAATCAGCCGCCAGGGCCGGTGCCATCACCGCATTAACCCGGGCAAAGGCGTGGCAAGCAGATCTTGATCCAGAAGATTTGGCCAATGGCTTCCCAAGCATAAAAGAAGACGGGTCTCCCTTCAGTGTTGATGACTTTGCTGAAATAGTAATGGAAATGCTCCCATTAGCAAGCAACCTGGCTGAAGACATGGACATGTCCCAGTATCAGGCGGTTTATGACGCTGAGAACAAGAAGGTGAAAGCGCTGGTTCATGAAGCCCAGGTCCTTATTCTGCCAATTCGTAAGCACACCTTTGCCCCTGATATTGACCCGTCAACACTTATTGATGACGAAGCTATGTTCAAAGCTTTGACTGGGATCAACTGGGCCACATCTGACTTCCAGTCAACGGGTGAAGAAGAAGAAGATGAACCGGTGCAAGATGACCCGGAAGCCACGACCCTCCAAGACCAGGAGTCTCGATCCATGAGCCGGTTTACCAGCCACAGTGTTTGGATCCCGTGTGTCTCAAAACACTTTATTCTTCTATGGCCACATGATGCCTTGTAATAGGCTAGTTGAAAAACCATGATCTGCCATGTGCTACGTCTTGAGCTTGCATTGGTTTTCCTCGAAGAGGAGAGGGTGATGCAGCAATAGTAGCGTAAGTATTTCCCTCAGTTTTTGAGAACCAAGGTATCAATCCAGTAGGAGGCTCCTCAAAAGTCCCATGCACCTACACAAACAAACAAAGAACTCGCAACCAATGCAATAAAGGGGTTGTCAATCCCTTCACGACCACTTGCGAAAGTGAGATCTAATAAAGATAGTAAGATAAGATAAATATATTTTTGGTATTTTATAATATAGATGCAAAAAGTAAAGATGCAAATAAAAGTAAATTGGAAGCAAATATGACAGGAGATAGACCTGGGGGCCATAGGTTTCACTAGTGGCTTCTCTCAAGATAGCATAAGTATTACGGTAGGTGAACAAATTATTGTCGATCAATTGATAGAAAAGCGAATAATTATGAGATTATCTAGGCATGATCATGTATATAGGCATCACGTTCGTGACAAGTAGACCGACTCCTGCCTGCATCTACTACTATTACTCCACACATCGACCGACTCCTGCCTGCATCTAGAGTATTAAGTTCATAAGAACAGAGTAACGCATTAAGCAAGATGACATGATGTAGAGGGATAAACTCAAGCAATATGATATAAACCCCATCTTATTATCCTCGTGGCAACAATACAATACGTGCCTTGCAACCCTTTCTGTCACTGGGTAAGGACACCGCAAGATTGAACCCAAAGCTAAGCACTTCTCCCATGGCAAGAAAGATCAATCTAGTAGGCCAAACCAAACTGATAATTCGAAGAGACTTGCAAAGATAACTCAATCATACATAAAAGAATTCAGAGAAGATTCAAATATTATTCATAGATAAACTTGATCATAAACCCACAATTCATCAGATCTCGACAAACACACCGCAAAAAGAGTTTACATCGAATAGATCTCCACAAGAGAGGGGGAGAACATTGTATTGAGATCCAAAAAGAGAGAAGAAGCCATCTAGCTAATAACTATGGACCTTTAGGTCTGTGGTAAACTACTCACAACTCATCGGAGGGGCAAGGATGTTGATGTAGAAGCCCTCCATGGTCGATTCCCCCTCCGGCAGAGTGCCGGCGAAGGCTCCAAGATGAGATCTCGCGGATACAGAAGGTTACGGTGGTGGAAATTGTGTTTCGTCTTGCTCCTAGATGTTTTCGGGGTACGTAGGTATATATAGGAGGAAGAAGTACGTCGGTGGACGCCCGAGGGGCCCACGAGACAGGGGGCGCGCCCTATAGGGGGGCGCCCTCCTATCTCGTGGGAGCCTCGGCTGCTTCTTGACTTGCACTCCAAGTCCTCTGGATCACGTTCGTTCCAAAAATCACGCTCCCGAAGGTTTCATTCTGTTTGGACTCCGTTTGATATTCCTTTTCTTCGAAATACTAAAATAGGCAAAAAAAACAACAATATGGGCTGGGCCTCCGATTAGTAGGTTAGTCCCAAAAATGATATAAATGTGTAAAATAAAGCCCATAAACATCCAAAAGGGGTAATATAATAGCATGGAACAATCAAAAATTATAGATACGTATCAAGCATCCCCAAGCTTAATTCCTGCTCGTCCTCGAGTAGGTAAATGATAAAAAGAGAATTTTTGATGTGGAATGCTGCCTAGCATAATTCTTAATGTAATTTTCTTTATTGTGGCATGAATGTTCAGATCCAAATGATTCAACATAAAAGTTCATATTGATAAAAGAAATAGTAACACTTCAAGCATACTAATCAAAGTAATCATGTCTTCTCAAAATAACATGGCAAAAGAAAGTTCATCCCTACAAAATCATATAGTTAGGCTATGCTTCATTTTCGTCACACAAAGATGTTCCCAACTTCTATACCCCCGATGACAAGCCAAGCAATTGTTTCATACTTAAATAATCTCAAACTTTTTCAACCTTCACGCAACACATGAGCGTGAGCCATGGATATAGCACTATGGGTGGAATAGAATATGATGATGGGGATTGTGTGGAGAAGACAAAAAAGGAGAAAGTCTCACATTGACGAGGATAATCAATGGGCTATGGAGATGCCCATCAATTGATGTCAACATGAGGAGTAGGGATTGCCATGCAACGGATGCACTAGAGCTATAAATGAATGCTCAACAAAAGAAAACTAGTGGGCGTGCATCCAACTTGCTTGCTCACGAAGACCTAGGGCATTTGAGGAAGCCCATCGTAGGAATATACAAGCCAAGTTCTATAATGAAAAATTCCCACTAGTATGAAAAAGACAACTTATGAGACTCAATGTATGAAAAATATGGTGCTACTTTGAAGCACAATATATGAAACTCACTACATGAAGAACAAGGTGCTACTTTGAAGCACAAGTGTGGAAAAAGAGATAGTAACATTGCCCTTTTTATTTATTTTCTTTTTTTTTTCTTTTTTTGCGCCTTTCTTTTTTTCTTTTGGCCTTTCTTCTTTTTTTCTTCTTTTTTTTCTTTGTGCAATGTTCTAATAATGATGATCATCACACTTCTATTGATTACAACATATGAATTACAACTCGAAACTAGAACAAGATATGACTCTATATGAATGCCTCCGGTGGAGTACCGGGATGGTGCAATGAATCAAGAGTGACATGTATGAAAAATAATGCATGGTGGCTTTGCCACAAATACGATGTCAACTACATGATCATGCAGTGGCAATATGACAAAAGTAAAGTATGTCATGATGTTGATGAACGGAACGGTGGAAAGTTGCATGGCAATATATCTCGGAATGGCTATGGAAATGCAATAATAGGTAGGTATGGTGGCTGTTTTGAGGAAGATACAAGGAGGTTTATGTGTGATAGAGCGTATCATATCACGGGGTTTAGATGCATCGGCGAAGTTTGCACCAACTCTCAAGGTGAGAAAGGGCAATGCACGTAAATCTGAGAATGGTTTCATACTTGAACCATACTTGAACCATAACCGTACATGTATCTCTCAAAACCATACTTGAACCATACCCGTTTAATGTCATTTTCAGCCCAACCAAAACTGAACCCTCTATTTTTTCCACCCAAACCAATTTAAACCCAACTATGGGTTTAAACCCAATACATAACTGTGGGTTTGCTTCAATGTACATATGATTGCACAAATTGACATGTTAAGAAGAAAATGAGATAGAAAAGGCATAAGTGCATCTACAACAATTTGGGAAAAAAGTTATCGTTGAGATACGGTCAACACACAACAGGCAAAAAGATGCCTACGACCAAAAAGCTCACTCACAAGTGTATTAAAACCAATTGCTTAGCTAAAGCACAAGCAAACACTTTCGATTTGCATGTGGTGTTTCTCCATAATACATAATTACATAGTGCATCACAGTATGTACGCGGACCAAAGATATTTGTTGTCGATGTGTCGTTGGTTATTGCACATAACCAATGCCCAGAAACCGGTTTGGACCCATAGTTTATAGCCGCTAATAACCAAACTGTTTAAACCCATAACAAACTATACCCAAATTGGTTTCTTCACATACCCAAACCAAAACCAAACTAAAAAAGATTCAGCCTAATAAAACCTAAACCAATCCAACCCAAAGTAAGAACTGAACCGTTTCACCCAGTTTTTTAATAACCATTCTTAGGTTTAAATGCACGGTACCGAACAGGCTAGCAATGGCGGAAAGGTAAAAGTGCGTATAATCCATGGACTCAACATTAGTCAAAAGAACTCATATACTTATTGCAAAAATTTAGAAGTCATCAAAAATCAAGTACTACACGCATGCTCCTAGGGGGATAGATTGGTAGGAAAAGACCACCGCTCGTCCCCGACCACCACTCATAAGGATGCACAAGCCAGGTACACTTCATGTTTCAAATTTGTTACACAACTTTAACCATACGTGCATGCTACGGGACTTGCTAACTTCAACACAAGCATTATTTAAATTCATAATCACCCAACTAGCATGACTTTAATATCACTACCTCCATATCTCAAAACAATTATCAAGTATCAAATTGATCATAGCATCCAATTCACTTCCTATGATAGTTTTTATTATACCCAACTTGGATGCCTACCATCCTAGGACCAATTTTATAACCATAGCAAATACCATGCTGTTCTAAAAGACTCTCAAAATAATATAATTGAAGCATGAGAGACTAATAATTTCTACAAAAATAAGTCACCACCGTGCTCTAAAAGATATAAGTGAAGCACTAGAGCAAAAACTATCAAGATCAAAAGATATAAGTGAAGCACATAGAGTATTCTAGAAAATTCTAATCAAATAGGCTTCTACCAAAAGGTGTGTCCAGCAAGGATCATTGTGGTAAATTAAAAAGCAAAGACTAATATAATACACGACGCTCCAAGCAAAACACATATCATGTGGCGAATAAAAATATAGCTCCAAGTAAAGTTACCAATGAACGAGGATGAAAGAGGGGATGCAATCCCGGGGCATCCCCAAGCTTAGGCTTTTGGCTATCCTTGAATATATTGGGGTGCCATGGGCATCCCCAAGCTTAGGCTCTTGCCACTCCTTATTCCATAGTCCATAAAAGCTTTACCCAAAACTTGAAAACTTCACAACACAAAACTCAACAGGAAATCTTATAAGCCTTGTTAGTGAAAGAAAACAAAACCACCACAAAAGGTACTGTAATGAACTCATTATTTATTTATTTTGGTGTTAAACCTACTGTATTCCAACTTCTATATGGTTTATAAATTATTTTACTAGCCATAGATGCATCAAAATAAGCAAACAACACACGAAAAACAGAATCTGTCAAAAACAGAACAGTCTGTAGCAATCTGTAACTAACGCAAACTTCTGGAACTCTAAAAATCCTACCAAAATAGGAAGTCCTGGACAATTTTTTTATTGATCAGCAGCAAAAATAATCAACGCACAATGACGTTCCTGTGATTTAACAAAATTATATTCGTGCGTGCAAAGTTTCTGTTTTTCAGCAGAATCAAATCAACTATCATCATAGATTATCCTATAGGTTCTACTTGGCACAAACACTAATTAAAAGATAAAAACACATCTAAACAGAAGGTAGATGCAAGATTTATTACTAAACAGGAGCAAAAACAAAAAACATAAAGAAAATTGGGTTGCCTCCCAACTAGCGCTATCATTTAACGCCCCTAGCTAGGCATAAAAGCGAAGATAAATCTAACGAGTGCCATCTTTGGCACTAAATTCATAAGTAGCCCGCATGATAGATTCATAAGGTAATTTGACTTTCTTTCTTGGAAAGTGCTCCATGCCTTTCTTTAATGGAAATTGGAATCTAATATTCCCTTCCTTCATATCAATAATCGCGCCAATCGTTCTAAGGAAAGGTCTACCAAGAATAATAGGGCAAGAAAGATTCAATCTATATCAAGAACGATAAAATCCACGGGCACCAAATTTTTATTTGCAACAATGAGAACATCATTGATTCTTCCCATTGGCTTTTTAATGGTGGAATCCGCAAGGTGCAAATTTAAAGAGCAATCATCAAGATCATGGAAACCTAGAATATCACATAAAGTTTTCGAAATCGTGGAAACACTAGCACCCAAATCACACAAAGCAAAACACTCATGATCTTTAATTCTAATCTTTATAGTAGGTTCCCACTCATCATTAAGTTTTCTAGGTATAGAAACTTCCAAATTAAGTTTTTCATCATAAGATTGCATCAAGGCATCAACGATATGTTTGGTAAAAGCTTTATTTTGACTATAAGCATTAGGAGAATTAACAACGGATTGCAACAAGGAAATACAACCTTCTAAAGAACAATTATCATAATCAAAATCCTTGAAATCCAAGATAGTGGGTTCAATGCTATTTAAAGTTGTGACCTCTCCAATCCCACTTTTACCAAATTTAGCATCAAGATCTAAAAACTCCGAATTCTTGGGACGCCTTCTAGGTAAAGTTGACTCATCATCAGTCCCATAATTATCAAGATTCATATTGCAAAACATAGATCTAATAGGAGACACATCAATAACTTTAAGATCCTCATCATTATTTTCATGGAAACTAGAAGACCATGCCTTTATAAAGCTATCTTTTTTAGCACGCAATCTAGCGGTTCTTTCCTTGCACTCGTCAATGGAAATTCTCATTACTTTGAGAGACTCATTGATATCATGCTTAGGAGGAGAAGATCTAAGTTTAAGAGAATCAACATCAAGCAAAAGTCTATCAACGTTCCTAGCCAAATCATCAACTTTGAGCAATTTTTCTTCAAGCAAAGCACTAAAATTCTTTTGAGAAATCATAAATTCTTTCACACTATTCTCAAAATCAGAGGGCATCTTATTGAAATTACCATAAGAATTATTGTAGGAATTTCCATAATTATTAGAGGAATTACTAGGGAACGGTCTAACATTAAAGTTTCCTCTATAAGCATTGTTTCCAAAACTATTCCTACCAACAAAATTCACATCCATAGATTCATTATTATTCTCAATCAAAGAAGACAAAGACATATCATTGGGATCAAGAGGAGTATTTTTAGTAGCAAACTATTTCATAAGTTCATCCATTTTTCCACTCAAAATATTAATTTCTTCTATAGCATGCACTTTTTTACTAGAAGATCTTTCGGTGTGCCATTGAGAATAATTAGCCATAATATTATCAAGAAGTTTTGTAGCATCTCCTAACGTGATTTCCATAAACGTGCCTCCCGCGGCCGAATCTAAGAGATTTCTAGAAGCAAAGTTCAAACCGGCATAAAATTTTTGTATGATCATCCATAAATTCAAACCATGAGTAGGGCAATTGCGAAGCATCAATTTCATTCTTTCCCAAGATTGGGCAACATGCTCATGATCAAGTTGTTTAAAATTCATAATATCGTTCCTAAGAGTGATAGTCTTAGCGGGAGGAAAATACTTAGAGATAAAAGCATCTTTGCACTTGTTCCAAGAATCAATACTATTTTTTGGCAAAGACGAAAACCAAACTTTAGCACGATCTCTAAGTGAAAACGGAAATAACTTCAATTTGACAATATTGTTATCTATATCTTTCTTCTTTTGCATATCACACAAATCAACAAAGTTGTTTAGATGAGTAGCGACATCTTCACTACGAAGGCCGGGGAATTGATCTTTCATAACAAGATTCAGCAAAGCAGTATTGATTTCACAAGACTCAACATCATTAAGAGGAGCAATTGGAGTACTAAGGAAATCATTATTATTGGTATTCGAGAAATCACACAATTTGGTATTATCTTGTGCCATGGCAACAAGTAATCCAACACACAAGCAAACATAAAAAGGCAAGCGAAAAAGAGAGGAGGAGATTGGGAAAGAGAGGGCGAATAAAACGGCAAGGGTGAAGTGGGGGAGAGGAAAACGAGAGGCAAATGGCAAATAATGTAAATGCGAGGGAGATGGGTTTGTGATGGGTACTTGGTATGTATTGACTTGAGCGAAGACCTCCTCGTCAACGGTGCCAAAAATCCTTCTTGCTACGTCTTGAGTTTGCGTTGGTTTTCCTCAAAGAGGAGAGGGTGATGCAGCAATAGTAGCGTAAGTATTCCCCTCAGTTTTTGAGAACCAAGGTATCAATCCAGTAGGAGGCTCCTCAAAAGTCCCATGCACCTACACAAACAAACAAAGAACTCGCAACCAGCGCAATAAAGGGGTTATCAATCCCTTCACGGCCACTTGCGAAAGTGAGATCTAATAAAGATAGCAAGATAAGATAAATATATTTTTGGTATTTTATAATATAGATGCAAAAAGTAAAGATGCAAATAAAAGTAAATGGGAAGCAAATATGATAAGAGATAGACCCGGGGGCCATAGGTTTCACAAGTGGCTTCTCTCAAGATAGCATAAGTATTACGGTAGGTGAACAAATTACTGTCGAGCAATTCATAGAAAAACGAATAATTATGAGATTATCTAGGCATGATCATGTATATAGGCATCACGTCCGTGACAAGTAGACCGACTCCTGCCTGCATCTACTAATATTACTCCACACATCGACCGACTCCCGCCTGCATCTAGAGTATTAAGTTCATAAGAACAGAGTAACATATTAAGCAAGATGACATGATGTAGAGGGATAAACTCAAGCGATATGATATAAACCCCATCTTGTTATCCTCGATGGCAACAATATAATACTAGCCTTGCAACCCTTTCTGTCACTGGGTAAGGACACCGCAAGATTGAACCCAAAGCTAAGCATCTCCCATGGCAAGAAAGATCAATCTAGTAGGCCAAACCAAACTGATAATTCGAAGAGACTTGTAAAGATAACTCAACCATACATAAAAGAATTCAGAGAAGATTCAAATATTATTCATAGATAAACTTGACCATAAACCCACAATTCATCGGATCTCGACAAACACACCGCAAAAAGAGTTTACATCGAATAGATCTCCACAAGAGAGGGGGAGAACATTGTATTGAGATCCAAAAAGAGAGAAGAAGCCATCTAGCTAATAACTATGGACCCATAGGTCTGTGGTAAACTACTCACAACTCATCGGAGGGGCAAGGATGTTGATGTAGAAGCCCTCCGTGGTCGATTCCCCCTCCGGCAGAGTGTCGGCGAAGGCTCCAAGATGAGATCTCGTGGATACAGAAGGTTACGATGGTGGAAATTGTGTTTCGTCTTGCTCCTGGATGTTTTCGGGGTGTGTAGGTATATATAGGAGGAAGAAGTACATCGGTGGACGCCCGAGGGGCCCACGAGACAGGGGGCGCGCCCTATAGGGGGGCGCCCTCCTATCTCGTGGGAGCCTCGACTGCTTCTTGACTTGCACTCCAAGTCCTCTGGATCACGTTCGTTCCAAAAATCACGCTCCCGAAGGTTTCATTTCATTTGGACTCCATTTGATATTCCTTTTCTTCGAAATACTGAAATAGGCAAAAAAAAACAACAATATGGGCTGGGCCTCCGGTTAGTAGGTTAGTCCCAAAAATGATATAAATGTGTAAAACAAAGCCCATAAACATCCAATAGGGGTAATATAATAGCATGGAACAATCAGAAAATATAGATACGTTGGAGACGTATCACCATGCCATCGTGCGTGTTTATTTGCAGAACACTTATGAGCCATTCGATCTGATTTGAAGATCCACTGTTTATGCTCATAATCATTGTCAAGCTTGCTGATCATGTTGTCATAAGCCTTGCATACAAATAGAGAACAAGTGCCCTGGCGGTTTACCCCAAGGCGGGTCATAATGCCCCATATAAAATCCACTGGTGACTGTATCGTCCATAATCAGGGCGGGTTTATCAAAACCTCATATAATCATAACAAAGTAAGTATCATACTTGTGATACTTATTCATACTGCCGGCTTACAATGTTGCATGTAATAAGGGCAACAACCCCAAAACTCATAGCGCAATTCCCTGTGCAATTTATTCATACTGCCAGCCTACAATGCCATAGGCAGCAAAGGATAACATCCCAAAATTTTGTGCAGAACTCCAAGCACATAATTATCACACACTGGCGACTTAACGTCCAAAGCCAGGTAGAGTTAGCAAAACATCGGATATATTCAAATATGAATCGTAAGGATCAAGGCACCATGGCCCTAATCATTTTCAACCATATATCAATACGGTACAAACAGAAATCTCAAAAAAGACTCAAAGCCAATATAAACCAGAAAAACAAGGCATTCAAAGGCTGCCAAGCCTCAATATCAAGTGCTATTCAAGGGTCACACAACCACTGAGTTACTCCTCAATTCAAACCTGTAAGCCGGGCCTCACATGACCAATCACCGTTTTAACTTTGACAGGTTCAGGGTCTTATAAGATTGACTGTCAAGAGTACGGCGAGTCATTCCAGGATTACCTGGTCGGAGTGGCAAGCGTACAAAGGCAGGATAACACGGATTTTTGGTGAATACACCTGGCGTCGAAGCCTATTACAAGGGACAACAAAGCTCTATTCATTTAACAAGGAGCCCCCATGTAATATTTCGATCAAGGCATACAAGCCGTATCAGTAGGGTAGTCATAGCTATGCTCAACGAGCAGGAAGCCCCCAAGTAATTTGCAATCAAGGCGTACAAGCCGGATCAAGAGGGTAGTCATAGCTATGTTCATTTGAATAGGAAGCCCCCAAGTGATCTTATGAATTGACAATAAAGACTCAGATTCTCACAAATGAAACGACAGAGGCCCTGAATTATCAGGGATGGCAGCTTTATTATACTAATCATAATATATACATTGGTAGAAGTATGTACATCACAAGAGCCGGTGGCTCAGGTGTAATAAGGCGAAAGATGAGCAATATTCCACGGCCAGCGGGTCTCCTCCTCCCACGTGCGTGAGTCCTTGTGGTCTCGAACATCGATAAGGTAGTATGACCCGTTGTTCAGATTTTTGCTGACCACAAAGGGACCTTCCCAAGGTGGCGATAGCTTGTGCATGTCAGTTTGATCCTGGATGAGCCGGAGCACGAAATCTCCTTCTTGAAAGGTCCTGGTTTTTAACTCGGCGGCTGTGATAACGACGCAGATCTTACTGGTAAATCATTGAACGAGCCGCTGCAAGGTCACGCTCCTCATCCAGAAGGTCAAGAGCATCCTGACATGCTTTTTCATTATCAGCTTCAACATAAGCCACCACACGGGGCGAGTCGTGATGGATGCCAGTAGGGAGAACCGCCTCTGCTCCGTAAACCATGAAGAAAGGCGTGTAACCCGTAGATCTGTTGGGGGTAGTATTTCTACTCCATAACACTAAGGGCAACTCCTCAACCCAACAACCCGGCATCCTCTGCAAAGGGACCATAAGCTGGAGCTTTATGCCTTTCAAGATTTCTTGATTGGCTCTTTCAGCTTGGCCATTGGACTGGGGTGAGCCACTGATGATACATCAAGACGAATATGCTCTTGTTGAATGAATACTTTCATTGCACCCTTAGACAGATTAGTGCCGTCATCAGTGATGATACTATGAGGGTATCCCAAACGAAAAATCACCTTTTTAATGAATTGAACCGCCATCGCTGCATCACATTTGCTGACCGGCTCAGCTTCAACCCACTTTGTAAACTTGTAAACAACCACTAAGAGGTGAGTCTTTTTGTCCTTGGACCTTCTAAAAGACCCAACCATATCCAGCCCCTAGACTGCAAACGGCCAAGTAATAGGAATCATCCTCAATTCTTGAGCCGACACATGAGCTCGCCGTGAAATTTTTTGACAACCATCACACTTGCTAACCAAATCCTCCACATCAGCATGATCCGTCAGCCAATAGAACCCATGGCGAAAAGCCTTAGCCACAAGAGATTTAGAGCCGACATGGTGACCACAATCTCCTTCATGAACCTCTCTTAGAATCTCACGGCCCTCCTCAGGAGAAACACAACGTTCAAACGCCCCTGAGACACTGTGTCAGTGCAACTCTCCATTGACAATAGTCATCGACTTAGACCGCCGGGTTATCTGGCTGGCCAAAGTTTCGTCTTCAGGTAACTCGCCCTGGGTCATATAAGCCAAATATGGAACTGTCCAATCAGGAATAGCATGAAGAGCTACCACCAACTGCGCCTCTGGGTCAGGAACAACAAGATCTTCTTCCGTACACTACAAAAAAAATACACTTCTGTGATGATACATGTTTGTCACAGTAGGTCACATTTTCTGTCATGCATGTACATCCATGACGATTTTATGACAAAATCAAGATAGTCATACCTGTGCTATCGTAGAAGTGTTCCATGACATTACTAAAATTATCATCACGGAAGTGTCCACTTCCATGACGATAAATCACGCGTCATAGAAGTGCTTTCGTCAAGGGTGACAAACACGTGGCATCCACCGTACGGCTCGCCGTTAAGCTATCGGGTCCAGTTTTGGATCCGATAACCCGTTAACAGCCCTGACCAATGGGGATTTTCCACGTGTAAAATCATCATTGGCTGGAGGAAACACGTGCCGGCTCACCGTTGGGACATATGTCATCCACTCATTGGACCGAAGGCGCCTACGACACGTCGACACATGGCACAGCCCAACAGAGGCCCATTCCCGTGGAAAGGCCGACCCATTTGACTTGGTTAAAAGGTGGCGGGTCGGCCCACGGAAAGCCTGTTAACGACATGTTCGCAGATAGCCCATTTACAGCCCGCTAACCCAGGGCCCGTTATGACCTATCCGAATTAGGCCCAGTAGTATCATCTGGGCTGTCCAATATGATTCCAACCCGTTTTACTTCCGGCCCATGTATGGCCCATGACATCTTTCGGCCCATATGAGGCCCTTTGTAACTCTTGGCCCATTGACGGTCCATGGTGAAACTAGCCCGTAATGAAAAGTGTATCACTTTATATCCATTAACGACCCATTATTCCATTGGGTCGTTTCCAGCCCATGTTATCTTTCGGCCTTCTCAGGGCACATTTATTCTTGGGCTCATTTCTAGCATTCATTTACTTATGGCCCATTACTGTCATTTTTTGCTTGTGGGCCAAATTTTCAGCCCGTGGTTACGGTCGGGCCGTTTGTGGCCCGTTAATACGTTGGGCCGTTTTCATAGCGTCGTCAAATACAGCCGATTAACGACGACCCGTTATGGTCGGCCCATGAATGACAATTACAACTCTAGCCAGTTTACGGCCATAATGCAGTCTATTATTGGCCCATGTTTGGCCAATCGATCATACGACCCGTAGAAGGCCCATTGATGATACGACCCGTGGAAGGCCCATTGTGTCTACGGCCCATATAAGGCCCATTGTTTCTACGCCCCATAGAAGGCCCATTGTTTCTACGGCCCTTAGAAGGCCCATTATTTCTACGGCCCGTAGGAGGCCCATGGTAACTACAGTAAATATGTAGCCCATGGTTATTGTGGCCTAGTTTTAAAAAATAGGTTATTGCGGCCACTAGCAAACTGCGGAAAAAGAACTACACTAACTACAAGCAAACAAATAAACAAGACAATAAGGAAATAAATAAGCAAGCAACTTACACTAGGCTATCACGGCTATTACACATACTACATCCATTGGGCATCAAAGTTCGCCACCAGTGCAAATATAAGGAACAAAGCAGCATATCGTATACACTGGTTGTCAAAGTTGGTGACCAGTACAAATAAACGCCGCAGCAAAACAAGTCCATAACAAAAACCACTTTAGAAGAGCTCAATAAACAATATCCTGGGTACCCATAATGCTGGCAAGATGCTTAACAAGCTTATTAACTTTCTCTTGTTTGGCGCTTAAATCCTCCAGCACTTGTTGTTGCACCAGAAAGTATGCATCTGAATTCTGCAGGGACTTCCTCAGTTCTTCGGCTTCCTGTCACATAACATCTGATTGATGTCTTTCAACTTGAAGTTGAGAATCAAGAAGCCAAACTGATTCAGGCAGCAAGTTCGAAGAGCTGGTGCCAGCAGTAGTAGCCAGTAACTCAAACACTACATCAAGATAGGACTTTGGGGTTGTCTCAGTGTCTTCAATATAGTTTTTATCAGCTTTCTTGGAGACCAACAGGGATGTCTCACTACCTTGAACCTTATCTGCATTACTTCCTTTACCATTGCATAACAGGGTACTCTTCTCCAATATTTTATCCATGTTCTAAAAGAGAAACAAACAAACACATCACAGGTTTACAATGTAGTATATGAAACTCATTTTGGTAAACCAGTTCAGTAGTAAGGTGGACAGGATAACAACATGAAACAAACATATACCTATGTAGTATGGTCACTGTATGGGCTAGATCATTCTAGTTTATGTTGCCAAATCAAGATAGATACAATTCGAATCATATCTATTTAAGACAAAGCAGCATAGACATAATATAAGTGTGGGAAACTACACATCAATAACAACACTTGTAATGTGCATGGCATGAGAACATAACTGTTTATTCAATTGAAACTGAAATCAACATAGAGCAAGTTACAACATCAAACACGTTAAAGAAACAGGTTTAAAACATACATGTTGAACCATTGGAGTTTCAATTGCATCCTTCAAATTTGAAATTAGTTGGTATGGGTAAATACAATGATGCAAGAGCAAAGTTGTATGAACCATAGCTACGGAACCTGACCTGAGAACAATTCTTCTTTTTCTTTAAGCATTGACTTGGGGTTTGGAGTGGTGGTCCTCATGCTTTGGGCACTGCAGTTGCCTTACTAACTACTCGTGTTTGGGTGCTCTGTGGTGGAGACGGTGATGTGTCAATTGGAACTGGGTTACTATCTGCTGGGGTTGGGGTTAGAAGGGGTGTAGCTGGTTCTCTGTCCAACTGGGTAGGGGTACAATGTGCGTGAGTCTAGGTTATGTGTGGTGGGGCTGGTTCTTGGGCAAGTACAACCGTGGTTCTATCTGCATCGACGGGTAGCACGATCTTTTCTGAAGACTGTGTTTTTACTCCAACAGATACTGCCATCACCCCCTCCAATTGAAATGGCTGATAAACAAGAAAAGTAATTGAATGTACATACATTGTAAGATAGACAGATGCAATGGATAGTAGAGAAGAAAACATGGCATGAAATAATTGACATTTATGTTGTCTAACCAAACAGAATAGCAGGACATAATTTCACATATATGATGGCTAATTAAATAGGATAGCACGACACAATTTCACATGTATGATGGCTAACTAAACATGATAGAATGACATACTTCAAAATATGATGACTGTGTAAACATGATGACATGATATAACTATACGATGTGTCTATTAAAGTGGTTGGCATGCCATAAATCACAAACATGCCGTCGATGGAAACATGATGGCATGATATAATTCATGGATAGAATGACATAATTCAAAATATGATGACTATGTAAACATGAAGAGATGATGTAACTATATTATGTCTTTAGAAAATGGGTTGGCATGCCATAATTCAGATACATGCTGCCTATGTAAACATCATGGCATGATATAATTCAAATATATGACTTATATACTAAGCAAGTGAGCAGAGGGCAATCGCATATATGATGTGTCAACTAAGGAGATGGCATTCAATATTGTGTATATGATGTAAAAACTAAGCATTGCAATACAACATATGCATGATATGAGTAATATAACCCTGCCAAGTTTGAGCATACACCTCAGGGGAATAATAGGATTGGTCATCTGCCTCTGAATCCTCCTCTGAAGAGCTATCTGTAACCAATAAGATGTCTGCTTCAGCAAGTAGCATTGTCTGCTAAGACCTTGTTTTCACTCCAGATTTCTCCATCACCAATTCAAATGGATGATGCACAGGAAGAGCAGTTGAATATACAAACATTGTCGACAAATGCAATGAGAAATACAAAAAAGGACGACATGATATAATTCACATATATGACGCTTGGCTAAACAGCATGGCATTTCATAATTCACATATATAATGCCTTGCAACAAGATAAAATTGCATAATTCACATATATAATGTCTTGCAACAAGATGGCATTGCATAATTCACATATATGGTAATTAGACACTAAACAGGTGGCATTCACACAAAGCATGTCTAAACTAAGCAAATGACATAGCAATGAAAGATACCATACGCACGATATGAGCAACATAACCCTGCCAAGTTAGAGCATGCACCTCCGGGGGGGGGGGGGAATAGGACTGGTCATCTGTCTCTGAATCCTCCTCTAAGGAGCTATCCGTAACCAGCAAGACATGCGCTTCGTCAGATAGCATTGTCTGCTCTGAAGACCTTGTTTCCACTCCAGATTTTTCTATGACCGTGCCGAATGGCTAATGCACAGGAAGAGTAATTGAATGTACTAAAGTTATTGACAAATTTAACACATAATAAAAAAATGATGGCATGATATAATTCACATATAAGATGACTGGCTAACTAGGGTGGCATTGCAAAATTCACATATATGATGCCTGGCTAAACAAGATTGCATTGCATGATTCACATGTACGATAAAGAAACTAAACAGATGGCATTGACACAAAGCATGTCTAAACTAAGCAGATGACATATTTGATGTATACAGTAAGCAATGCAAGGCACCATATGCATGATATTACCAACATCAGCATGCCAAGTTAGAGTGAAGACCTCAGGGGGTAAATAGGAGTGGTCTTCTCCTTCTGAATCCCCCTCAGAACAGTTATCTTCCTCTTGATTACGATCCGAAATGGGTGGAGGGGGGTTGCCTTTGCGCCCACCATGGAGCAACGTCTGCATGAAATTTTATTGGCACGCAAGGCTCGTCTCTTTTGCTCTACATGTTCAGTTCCATTGTGTACAATAACTGACATGCATAGGAATAAAACATAGTGAGGTTATGTAAGGAGTGCCTGCACAAATCCAGAGTGATGGTAGCAAACTGTGGATAGACCCAAAACCAATGATAGCAGGCAGATAATAGCTTTAGTTAAAAAATACAGATAATGGCTCCTTTAATGTTTGTTTGCACCCAACATGAAACTCATAGTAAACACCCGAGATTAACCAGATAGTAGACATATAGTACTGATTGCTACCCCAATATGTACCCCACAACCATTTAAAAACTCAAGTTTCAGCATTAGTTTGGACCTGACTCGGAGTCTAATAGGTGAACACGATGATAAAGTAGCATGTCATCATATTAAGCGATGCATAACATAAGAAGACACGGAAGAGTGCGACCTCTCTTGCGGACCCGTGTAGTCCTCAAGGTCATCTGCTCAGTTGATGATGGTAATGCAGTTGTCATGGCTGCCGGCGGCGGGGAAGAAGATATGAGGCGATGAAAGACAGTCTGGAGAGCGGATCCCTGCTATGGTGAACCCTTCCACCGTTGGAGCAGCTAAGCTAGGGTGGAACACAGCGCAGCAGGAGCAGGACAAACCACACAAGGTTTTCTTTGATACATATCTATAACAGAAGTAATTGTGTAAGGGCTTGTTTGAATTTGAGGATTCTAACAATGCAGTGATATGAAATAGACAGGAATAGAATAGAATGCACGTGCAAAACAGAGAATTTAAAAACACAGGATTTATGCCAATCTGGGTGTTTGATTCACAAGAATTGGAAGATCACATGATGCAAAGAAGCATGGTGAGATTAAGTCAAACCACAAGAAAATGTACGGTTATAATGCTATTATGCTACTATCTCTTAGTCTTGTGCTTCATGAATAGGAATTTGAAAAGGAGGACAAGTGGAAATTAAAATTCCTACGATTTTTCTTTCAAGGAGACACTAAAGGAACAAATCCTACAGTTTTCCTTTGCTCCATTCCTTTGAACCAAATATTCATGAATAGTAGTACCATAGGAAACTTTCCAATTGCTATGTTTTTCCTTCACTTTTCCTTTCAAGCACTGGCGATTCTAGTAGGCAGGCTTGAGCAAGGAAAATCCTACACTAAATAAAATGTTTTTGTGCTGCTTCTATTACTTTGGACCCAGGCCACTGCCCTACTAGCTCAAATCCCAGGCCCATCGACAAATGCACAGCTCAAACACGCAGAGATAAATAATGATGGCGTTTAAGAGAGTCCATCACGGATAGCTAAGTTGCCTGGTACCTCACTGCTTGTCATATAGTAGGATAAAATAATCGTATTTCACGCTACTACGTGTGCTTAGTGGACAATATATATAACATGTAGAGTAAAAAAGAGATGCAACAAGTGTACAACCTCTTTGGCGAAGCCATGTCGATCTCAGCGTGATTGGGTTGGTCGGTGAGAATGCTCCGGCTGACTTGGCTATCGGAGGAGGGGAAGAAGATCTTAGGTGTCTGGAGATGGAGCCCGGGGTACTGCTCCACTGTGATGGAGGGTTTCGTCGTTGGAGCAGCTCCGGTGAGTTGTACGACGCCGAGGCTGAAGCAGGATAAGAGAGACAATGTTAACCTGAGTGGAATTCTAATAGCATCTCCAATAGATGACGTAAAATACATAACCACAATGTGCTAGATGTAAAATACATCAGCCGCTCAGCTCTGAACTTAACTATCGAAACTGAATTTAACTGTCAAAACTGAACTTAACCATCAAAACTAAATTTTGCTGTCGAAACTGAATTGTACTGTCGAAACTAAACGCACTAGTAGTAGAAAAGCAGTAGCAACACCAACACCAGCAGCGCGTGTGAGAGCCGGGGCAGATCGTCGTGTAGCAGCATCAGGTGAGGCTACACGTCAGTCGACTGACTTTTTCATCTCTGGTCAGTCGATTTTCCAGCCGTTGGATACGAAAGCAAGGGCCTGCGGTTCATCTTCAACCTCCACCCCCGTGAGCCGCCAGCCACCACCGGCCAAACAGCC
>NC_041383.1:354116018-354125663 GCF_002162155.2 Triticum dicoccoides
CCGAGCTTTTTCTCCGGCGATCCCCACGCCACCACCCCAGCACCGCTAGTGACCACCGCCCCCGCCCTGAACCCTAAGATAGATAGTGGGTGATACGTCCATTTTGCATCATGCTTTTATATCGATATTTATTGCATTATGGGCTGTTATTTCACGTTATGTCACAATACTTATGCCTATTCTCACTTATTTTACAAGGTTTACATGAAGAGGGAGAATGACGGCAGCTGGGATTCTGGGCTGGAAAAGGAGCAAATATTAGAGACCTATTCTGCACAACTCCAAAAGTCCTGAAACTCCACGAAAGTTGTTTTTGGAATTAATAAAAAATATTGGGTGAAGAAAGTACTAGAGGGGGCCCACACCCTGGCCACGAGGGTGGGGGCGCGCCCTACCACCCTGGGCGCGCCCCCTGCCTCGTGGCCCCTGAGGGAGTACTGGATTAGGGTGTATCCGGATAGCCGGACTTTATCTTTGGCCGGATTGTTGGACCGTGAAGATACAAGACTCAAGACTTCGTCTCGTGTCCGGATGGGACTCTCCTTTGCGTGGAAGACAAGCTTGGCGATCTGGATATTAGATTTCCTTCTTTGTAACTGACTCTGTGTAAACCCTAGCCCCCTCCGGTGTCTATATAAACCGGAGGGTTTGGTCTGTATAGGGACAATCATAATCATCATAGGCTAGCTTCTAGGGTTTAGCCTCTACGATCTCGTGGTAGATCAACTCTTGTAATACTCATATCATCAAGATCAATCAAGCAGGAAGTAGGGTTTTACCTCCATTGAGAGGGCCCGAACCTGGGTAAAACATCGTGTCCCTTGCCTCCTGTTACCATTAGCCTTAGATGCACAGATCGAGACCCCTACCCGAGATCCGCCGGTTTTGACACCGACATTGGTGCTTTCATTGAGAGTTCCTTTGTGTCATCGCTGCAAGGCTCGATGGCTCCTTCAATCATCAACAACAATGTGGTCCAGTGTGAGACTTTTCTCCCCGGACAGATCTTCGTGTTCGGCGGCTTCACACCGCGGGCCAATTCGCTTGGCCATCTGGAGCAGATCGATAGCTACGCCCCTGGCCATCAGGTCAGGTTCGGAAACTTGAACTACACGGCCGATATCCGCGGAGACTTGATCTTCGATGAATTCGGGCCTATGCCAGGAGCGCCGAACAGTCACGGCGAGCACGGCTTAGACCTCCCGTCGGACAATACTCGGGATATCGCACCTACACGAGCTCCAGACCTAAACCCGGGGCAGATCGTGTTGTCCGAGGAAGGGTGGATGGACCCTGCCCCGGAGGCCGCACACTCATCGGCGGTAGAGCCGAGCACAGACTCCACATCCAAGGAAGCCTGTGACTTCGGACCCCCGAACTCGTCTCCGGCTGTAGGTTCCAGTCCGCGCACCCCGAGCCCGCCGAATCTGGTTGGGCTCCGGTAATGGAGTTCACCGCTGCGGATATCTTCCAGCACTCTCCCTTTGGCGACATGCTGAACTCGTTAAGGTCACTCTCTTCGTCAGGAGACTCTTGGCTGAACTATGTTCGACTCGAGTGGGAAGCAGGCGACGAGGGGATTCGTTGCCCACCCACCACCCACTTCATTGCCATGATTGATGATTTGACCGATGTGCTTGACTTCGACTCTGAAGACATCGACGGTGTGGATGACGATGCAAGAGAAGAAGAGGAACCACCATCCATGGGGCGCTGGACAGCCACCTCCTCATATGATATATATATGGTGGACACTCCGAAAGAAACCAATGGCGATGAGGCAATGGAGGATAATCCCTCAAGGAAGAAAGCAAAGCATGGGCGTCATCGGCGCCGCTCCAAGCCCCACCACAACAATACCAGCATAGGAGACGAAAACAATCCGGATGGTGTCTAAGATGAATACAACCCCGATCAGCCTGCCTTCGAGCAGGCCAAATAGGAAGACGAGCAGGTCAGCCCAGACGAACAGGCGACGGACGGATACCCGGAGGAGGACAACTACATGCCCCCCCTCCGAAGACGAGATTAGCCTCGGCGACGACGAATTCGGCGTGCCTGAGGACCCCGTAGGGCAAGAGCGCTTCAAGCGCCGGCTTATGGCCACTGTGAGGAGCCTGAAAAAGAAGCAGCAGCAGCTCCAAGCTGATCAAGATCTGCTCACAGATAGATGGACTGAAGTCCTGGCAGCCGAGGAATATGGACTCGAGCACCACACCAAAGGTCATCCAAAGCACAAGTGGCTACCTCAACTCGAGGAGGAGCCCATACTACCAGCACAGGACGAGGTTGACCGGCCACCTCACGACCGGGATAAAATGGCGTATCAGCCTGAATACCAGCCCGCACCCCCACGCCAATACACTACGGCTCGGGGCAATAGGCAGGACCTGCGAGACATACTAGAAAACAAGGCAGGACGGCCAAGATCGATCTATGGATTGCGGGGGCACGCCCCAACACGTGACGATGATCGTCACGCCAGATACACTATCAACAAGTCCGGCTGGGCCAAACATAGCCAACCAGACTCATTCGAACTACGCAGCCACATAGCCTGGCATAGAGGCGCTGCACACCCCCTCTGCTTCACTGACGAAGTGATGGATCATGAATTCCCAGAAGGGTTTAAACCCGTAAACATTGAATCATACGATGGCACAATAGACCCCGCGGTATGGATCGAAGATTTCCTTCTCCACATTCACATGGCCCGCGGTGACGATCTACATGCCATCAAGTATCTTCCACTTAAACTAAAAGGATCGGCCCGGCACTGGCTAAATAGCCTACCGAAAATTCCATCGGCAGCTAGGAAAACCTGGAGGACGCGTTCCTCGACAACTTCCAGGGCACGTACGTGCGACCACCGGATGCTGATGACTCGAGTCACATTACCCAACAACCCGGAGAGTCAGCCAGGAAATTCTGGACTCGGTTCCTAACTAAAAAGAACCAAATTGTTGACTGTCCGGACGCCGAAGCCCTGGCGGCCTTTAAGCATAATATCCGCGATGAGTGGCTCGCTCGACACCTCGGCCAGGAAAAACCAAAGTCCATGGAGGCCGTCACGACACTCATGACCCACTTTTGCACGGGTGAGGACAGCTGGTTGGCTCGCAGTAGTACCACGCCAATAAACTCCGGCACTTCAGATGTCCGCGACAATAACGGCAAGCCACGGTGCAACAGACATAAGCGCCGGAACAATGGCGACAACACTGAAGACATGGCAGTCAACGCCGGATTCAGTGGCTCAAAATCCGGTCAGCGGAAAAAGCCATTCAAAAGAAATAATCACGGACCATCCAATCTGGACCGCATACTTGATCGCTCGTGCCAAATTCACGGCACCCCGGACAAGCCAGCAAACCACACTAACAGAGACTGTTGGTGTTCAAACAGGCCGGTAAAATAAATGCCGAGAACAAGGACAAGGGGCTGCATAGTGATGATGACGAGGAGCCCCGGCGTCCGAACACGGGGGGACAGAAGAAATTTCCTCCCCAAGTGAAAAGGGTCAATATGATCTACGCCAACCACATTCCCAAACGGGAACGAAGGCGAGCACTACGGGCCGTCTATGTGATGGAGCCAGTCGCCCCAAAGTTCAACCCATGGTCAGCCTGTCCGATCACTTTTGATCGTAGGGATCACCCTACCAGCATCTGTCACAACGGTTCAGCCGCATTGGTCCTAGACCCAATCATCGATGGATTCCACCTCACGCGAGTCCTTATGGATGGCAGCAGTAGCCTGAACCTGCTTTATCAGGACACCGTACGCAAAATGGGCATCGACCCTTCAAGGATCAAGCCCTCCAAAACCACCTTCAAAGGTGTAATTCCAGGAGTAGAGGCCCGTTGCACGGGCTCCATAACACTGGAAGTGGTCTTCGGATCTCCGAATAACTTCCGAAGCGAGGAGTTAATCTTCGATATCGTCCCTTTCCGTAGTGGCTACCATGCACTGCTTGGACGAACCGCATTCGCTAGATTCAATGCGGTACCACACTATGCATACCTCAAGCTCAAGATGCCAGGACCTCGCGGGGTTATAACAGTCAATGGAAACACAGACCGCTCTCTCCGTACAGAAGAGCATACTGCAGCCCTCGCGGCAGAAGTACAAAGCAGCCTTCTTCGGCAAACCACCAATCCGGCGACAACAACCCCGAACACCGTCAAGCGAGTCCGGAGTACCCTGCAACAAGATCGCCAGGCACGCCAAGAGCGTGACTAGCAGTCTGGCCTCCGCCCCAGTCCCATTCAGGCAGCATTCGTGCCGCGCGTACACAATTACGCACTCAAAATACCATGGGAACAGGCGGAGGCGCAATAGTGATGTGGTCAACAGTATGGTTCAACCGCAACATACTTTAATAACCCCCTTTTATCTTTCAGGACCCTACTTTCGGGCAGCCCCTTCAGAGAGCCGGATCATCGGACTCATAATAGGAGAGAAAACCAAGGAGGCAAAAGGCTTTGCGCACAAAGGGAATACCCAGGTGGTATCTGTTAACGATCGTTATACCTATTTTATATACCCACATGCGGCCCGCCCTTGGATAGGACATGTCAAATAGTCCTCTTTACTTTTGCTCAACGCAATAATTGTAAAGATACACTTAGACGTATTATTTATCAATGGGAGACAATATATAGCGTCAGCTTATTATTCCTATCTTCACATTTTTCCTATAAATGTTTATTTAATATTGAATCCGTACACTTTTGTACGCTCAGTTTGCCAGGGGCTTCTTATGGCGCCCCATAATACGGCAAGTTAAGTCCGAACACTTTCACAGTGCGGCACCCCGAACTTATAGCATTATATGCATCAACTCCGAATAATGTCTTGGGTCAATAGTTGGGTTTGCCCGGCTCCCTTGTTTTGGTACCTTACGTTCCATTATATCGGCCAAGGTAGCGCAGGGAGAACTACTGTGATTGTGTCCCGGTTCTTCCGGACGAGCACCTCAGTAGAGAAAGCCGAAAACTGACTGTCATGATGCGACGAGAGCTGTTCGCTGTTCGAGAGGTCTTAAAATCCTTAAAGATTTTTTCCGCTTTAGGCGAGGAGTCGGCCTCGTCCGATTTAGGCGTGTATAGCGCTCCAATTCGGTTTTCCGAATTCTAGGGGCTTCGCCGCAATTTAAAATTGTAGACTTCTATGGCTAAGTGAGAGTTATAAAGCTGCATAGTCTGATTGCCTTGTTCGCTGCGCCAAACACCTCCTTCAAGGACCAAAAATTTGGATAAAAGAGTGTTTTGGGTTTTCCACGAACACCCCAGTACTAGTTACGTGGGGGCGGAAGCCGACGACTAGCCTACTTTCAGAAATTTTATAAACAAGCGCACAGAAGGTAATATTTTAAATCAACAAAGCGCTATATAGCGCAAACAACTTCGTTTTTATATTACAAAAACGACAGGGATACATTCACTCAAGGATTGTGTCCTTGGTACATTCATCGGCCACGAGGCGAGCGCCTTTCATAACGCCGTCATAATATTTCTCGGGATAGCGATGCACCTTGCCCTCCAGCGGTCCATCCTTCACCAGCTTCTCCGCATCCAGCTTGCCCTAATGCACCTTCGCACAGGCAAAGGCTCGGCGGGCACCCTCAATGCAAACGGATCGCTTGATCACTTCAAGCCGCGGACAGGCATTTACCATCCGCTTTATCAGGCCGAAGTAGCTGGCGGGCAGGGGCTCACCAGGCCACATCCGGACTATGAAATCTTTTGTAGCCACTTCGGCCGCCCTGTGGAGTTCAACCAATTGCTTAAATTGGTCACTCAAAGGCATTGGGTGTTCGGCTCCAGCATACTGGGACCAGAACAGCTTCTCCGTTGAGCTCCCCTCTTCGGCACGGTAGAACTCCGCGGCATCCGATATGCTGCGTGGCAGATCTGCGAATGCCCCTGGAGAGCTCTGAATTCGGGTAAGTAAAAGAAATGTCTCCTCCACATGCTTGCTTTGCATAAAGAATGTCTTACCCGCCGCTATCTTCTTGGCCGCCTGGATTTCCTGCTGGGCCTTTTGGGCTTCGGCCTTGGCGTCTTTCATGCTCAGAAGGGCCTTCGCAAGCTCAGACTCTTTCGTCTTGAAGTCACGCTCCAAGGACTCGAACTTCTTGCCGAGCTCCTGGAGCTCTTACTGTACCTCGCCCACCCTAGCATTCTGCTTTTCACGCTCAATGCGCTCCATGGCCGCCTTGTTTTCAGCCTCGCATAGCGCTTTCTTCAGGGCCGCCACTTCGGTCGTGGCCCCTATTACAAAATCATGACGCTTTTTTGTTAGCATCACCAATTTTTCTTACTCTATATGATATGTGAACGGGGTATCACTCACCTTTGTTCTCTTCGAGCTGCCTCTTTGTGAGGCTGAGCTCTTCTTCGGCCTGCTCAAGGTCTAGTTTGAGTCCGGTGACCTCGGCTTTGCGGGCAGCAGCGGCAAGCAACACTGCCTGCTTATTCACATAGACACCTACTGTTAGACTCCTGCGGATTAGAATTCACCCTCCGTTTGGCTTTTCTTTCCGAACACCAAATAGAGTATTAGGGGCTACTGTCTATCGAGTGATAATTTCACACACTTTTTATTACTTACCTCAAAGCCTGTTAGGAGGCTGGTGTAGGCTTCGGTCAATCCGCTCTTTGCGGACCGAACCTTCTGAATCACCGCACTCATAAGAGTACGGTGCTGTTCAAACATTGAAGCGCCACGAAGCACTTCCAGCAGACTATCCGGCGCCTCTGGCGCAACGGAAGTCATCGGTACGGCTCGCCCTCCTTAGCGAGGGGCTGCCTGCCCGAATCCAGAACCTTTGGAGGTTCCGGTACAGTGTCCGACCGGGAGCCCAACTTGCTGCGGCTCTCGTCGACATAATCTACGGGGACCTTACGCCCCGTGTGCCCGGCGTCTGGAATTTCGCCTTGTGGCATCTCCAGAGTCGCCTCCCCCTGCTCTGGGACCCTTTGGGACAACACCTCTGTGTCATCCACAGGCCGAGGGGAAGTGGCCGTTGGGAGCGAATTCATCGCCGAATCGCTCAAAGACCCATCCGAAGAGGATACCTCGGGATGGGCCCTGGCCGTACTGCATATACGTGTTCGGCGTTATAACAAACTATGAAGCTAAGTCGCACTAAAGTACAACAGAGTGCGGATACTTACGATCTTACTAGGGGCTTGCCCCTGGGCAACCACTCCTCCTCGCTGTAGGCAGTCGTGGTGGAGTGATCCAGAAGGGACGCCTTTCCCTTCTTGTGTGTCCTAGCCTCCCCATGTGGGGCGACTTTCCTTTTCTTCTCCTTCCCAGTGCGGGGAGGCGGAATTTCCTCGTGTTCCCCCCCGCCTCCACGGAGGAATCTGCCTCGTCATCCTCGGACGATGAGCCTAGGACGACCTTGCGCCGGGGACCCTTCCTGGTCCCCTAGGCCGCCCTCTTAGGCCCTTCGGCCTCCTCGGATGGGGCGGCCCTTTCCTTTTCCTCCTCCCCTTCGTGGGAGGAGTGTGCCTCATCGTCTTCGGACGAGGCGTCCGGTACGACCTTACACCGGAGACCCTTCCTGGTCCCCTGGGCCTTCTTTTCGGCCTTCTTCTCCGGCACCTTGTAAGGCTCCAGGACTAGCATCTCTGTCAGGAGAGCGGTTGCTGGACCTTCTGGCAGTGGAGCCGGACAGTCAATCCGCTCCGCCGTCACCATGTAATCCTGATTAAATACACACGATGACTTAAAATCCTCCAATGAGTATGCTGGGGAAGCTACATTCGTGATGGTCAAAAAACTCACTGGATCGGGGAGCCGTGTGGCGTGAAGTCCGCGGTCCTCGGATGTGGGAGGAGGTATTTCGGAGGCCTTGAACAACACCTTCCATGCGTCCTTGTGTGTCGTGTCGTAAAGCTCTTGAAGTGTCTGGTGTTCGGCCGGAACGAACTCCCACAGATTAAATGCCCATATTTGGCACGGAATAATCCGATGGACGAGCATGACCTGGACCACGTTGACAAGCTTGATTTTCTTGTCATCATATTCTTGATGCAGTTCTGAAGTCCTGTCAGCTCCGCAGGTTCACCCCAGGCCAGGCCCTTCTTTTCCCAGGAGGTGAGCCGCATGGGAATTCCGTAACGGAATTCGGGGGCCGCCACCCAGTTGGCGTCGCGTGACTCGGTGATGTAGAACCACCCCGATTGCCACCCTTTCACGATCTCCATGAAGGAGCCGTCGAGCCATGTAACATTGGGCATCCTGCCCACCATGGCGCCTCCGCACTCCGCTTGTTGGCCGCTCACGATCTTCGGTTTCACGCAGAAGATTCGTAGCCACAAGCCGAAGTTGGGCTTGATGCAGAGGAAGGCCTCGCACACGACGATAAACGCCGAGATGTTGAGGACGAAATTTGGGGCTAGATCGTGGAAGTCCAGCCCATAGTAAAATATGAGCCCGCGGACAAAGGGATGAAGTGGAAATCCCAGTCCATGGACGAAGTGGGCGAGGAACACGATCCTCTCGTGGGGTCCTGGAGTTGGAATGATCTGCCCTTTGTCCGGCAGCCGGTGCGTGATATCTACGACCAAGTATCCGGCCACCCGGAGCTTCGTAATATGCTCCTCCTTGACGGTGGAGGCCACCCACTTGCCTCCTGCTCCGGACATGTTTGGCTGTGCGGAGAAGGTGTGAACTAGGGCACTAGAGTTCGAGGGGGCAAGAATGGATAAGCGAAGGAGGAAGAAGGCGTCGGTAAAAATGGGGAATCCTTATCCCTTTATAGAGGTGACGAAAATGGTGCGCCTCCCCACCTGCCCGTTGAAAATTTCTTATTTCCCAAGCGCCATGATTGATGGCATGGTTGGGTTACCCGTACCCGTATTGATGAGAATCCCGTGATGAGGGGACATGATCTCTGCTTCGACAAGACGTGCCGAGGAAACTGCCTCGCGATATGTGCGGTAGCTGGGTGTGGGAAGACGCTTCAATAATGACTCGACCATGGTGTCGTGTCACGTTATCTAAAGTTGTCAGCAGATTATATTTGTGGAATATCGTTCTCTTTACGGTGGAATGTGAAAGTCGTTTTGCAGAGCCGGACACGATTTAAGTGTTCGGTAATTACTTTGGAGTATTCGGAGATGGAACGCGCCTTGCAATGCCGAAGACAAACTGCGCACTGGACTCATTGTCATTGAAGCCTGGTTCAGGGGCTACTGAGGGAGTCCTGGATTAGGGGGTGTCCAGACAGCCGGACTATATACTTTGGCCGGACTGTTGGACTGTGAAGATACAAGACTCAAGACTTCGTCCCGTGTCCGGATGGGACTTTCCTTTGCATGGAAGACAAGCTTGGTGATCCGGATATTAGATTTCCTTCTTTGTAACCGACTCTGTGTAAACCCTAGTCCCCTTCGGTGTCTATATAAACCGGAGGGTTTGGTCTATATAGGGACAATCATAATCATCATAGGCTAGCTTCTAGGGTTTAGCCTCTACGATCTCGTGGTAGATCAACTCTTGTAATACTCATATCATCAAGATCAATCAAGCAGGAAGTAGGGTTTTACCTCCATCGAGAGGGCCCGAACCTGGGTAAAACATCGTGTCCCTTGCCTCCTGTTACCATTAGCCTTAGACGCACAGATC
>NC_041383.1:354126101-354181931 GCF_002162155.2 Triticum dicoccoides
GGTGACCATCTTCTGCTATATGAAGTCTTTTACCCTGGAAAAAAAATCATAAGCAAGCTTTCAGGAAGCGCCACGAGGCGGAACATTGGCGGAACCAATCTAGGGCTCTGACGGAGCTGTTATGCCGGGGAAACTTCCCTCCGGAGGGGGAAATCATCACCATCGTCATCACCATCGATCCTCTCACCGGGAGGGGGTCAATCTCCATCAACATCTTCACTAGCACCATCTCCTCTCAAACCCTAGTTCATCTCTTGTATCCAATCTTTGTCCCAAAACCTCAGATTGGTACCTGTGGGTTGCTAGTAGTGTTGATTACTCCTTGTAGTTGATGCTAGTTGGTTTATTCGGTGGAAGATCATATGTTCAGATCCTTAATGCATATTTATACCCCTCTGATTATGAACATGAATATGCTTTGTGAGTAGTTACGTTTGTTCCTGAGTACATGGGTGAAGTCTTGCTATAAGTAGTCATGTGAATTTGGTATTCGTTTGATATTTTGATGAGATGTATGTTGTCTATCCTCTAGTGGTGTTATGTGAACGTCGACTACATGACACTTCACCATTGTTTGGGCCTAGAGGAAGGCATTGGGAAGTATAAGTAGATGATGGGTTGCTAGAGTGAAAGAAGCTTAAACCTAGTTTATGCGTTGCTTCGTAAGGGGCTGATTTGGATCCATATGTTTCATGCTATGGTTAGGTTTACCTTAATACTTCTTTTGTAGTTGCGGATGCTTGCAATAGGGGTTAATCTTAAGTGGGATGCTTGTTCAAGAAAGGGTAGTACCCAAGCACCGGTCCACCCACATATCAAATTATCAAAGTAACAAACGTGAATCATATAAGTGTGATGAAAACTAGCTTGACGATAATTCGCATGTGTCCTCGGGAGCGCTTTTCTCTATATAAGAACTTGTCCAGGCTTGTCCTTTGCTACAAAAAGGATTGGGCCACCTTGCTGCACTTTATTTACACTTGTTACTTGTCACCTGTTACGAATTACTCTATCACAAAACTATCTGTTACCGATAATTTCAGTGCTTGCAGAGAATACCTTATTGAAAACCACTTGTCATTTCCTTCTGCTCCTCGTTGGGTTCGACACTCTTACTTATCGAAAGGACTACGATAGATCCCCTACACTTGTGGGCCATCAAGACTCTTTTGATGCGGAGCATCCCACGTTCATCCCCATGTACACTCCGACTACTCTCCAAGCCCCAAGAGGACATATGACGAGACCTCTAACATACGCCATTGGACCTAAGGTGAATTCTCTCTTTTTCGAATCTTCCCTTTCCGCATGTAAGACATGGCTGCTACTTCAAGCACGGACCTTATGCATACTCAGGTACACCCGAGGAGACCATGGAGAACCCAAGGACCAAGGCCAAGCATGCACGGAAGCAAAGGAAGGAGAAGGAAGAAGAGCCAGCTGCTACAGGCCCCGGACATTCGGCCCCAGCCCAGACATCCAACCCGCCCCCCGAAAATCCGGCGCCCATCATAGAACACACCTGAAGCTGAACCCACTCAGCCCATACATCCGGCCAGAGGCCCGGACATCCAGCTCTTCCCAATCTGCCGGACATCTAGCCCCCAGCCCAGACATCCGGACCCCGCCTATCCAGAGAGCTCCGAGACCGGCCACTCCAACCCAGACATCCGGCACCTCGCGAAGGCCCAGACATCCGGCCCAACGCCCGGACATCCGGCCTCCCCTGCCTGCGTGCAGCGCGTCTAGGCCGAGGCCCATGTACCCCTTCGCCCCTTAGACTATATATACTCCCCCTCCACCTATGTTTTAGGGTTAGCATTGGTTTAACTCATTTGAGATAGAGCTTTGCTCACCATACGGATCTCCTCCTCGTGAGAGACCACGGCCTCTTCGGAGAAGATCCACCTGGATTCAAGACCCCTTTATGGGAAGATCCATCGTGGATTCAAGACCTCCTCTCGGAGATGAACTACCGCCACTTGTATCGTCCTTTTTTGGATTTGGACCGTGTATCTCTTTGTGTTTCTTGGATCTAGCACATGTGTGATCATATTCGTGTTGGTTGAGTGTTTTCTCTTGTGTTCCCCCGTGATTTCCCTCGTTTCCTTCCGCGCGTTCTTTGTGTTCCTCGTAGGGATCCTCTCCAAACGTGAAATATCGGCCCCTAGGGTTCCGCCCTACATCATGTTGGTATCATGAGCCACGTTGATCATGTTTTTGGAGCCCATACCCTTTGTTTTCTAGCTTGATTTTGTTGATTTCGACCTAAATCCAAAAATCCCCACCAAAAATAGCCCCCAATTTTTTGTGATTTGTTGGTTTTATGATGTTTTGTTGATTTTGATCGATGGATTTGCTTGGTATCGAGTGGATCTAGCATCTCCCCAAGTTTCCCCACCTTCCATCCATGAAATCTCTCCAATTTTTCCCCCGAAATCATCAATTTCTGCCCCAAAATCGAGTTCCTCGAGTTCATCCTCGGATTTTGAGCCCAGACATCCGACCCGACCCCCGGACATCTGGCCATCCCGGAAATCCGGCCAATAGCCTGGAAATCCGGCTCCTGGAGCGCATTTTCGCACAAGGTTATGGACAACAGGTCCCGGACATCCGGCCAAACCCCCGGATGTCTGCCCGCTGTCATTTCAGCTTTTCCCGTTTCACCGTTTTGACCATAACTAATTCATACGGAGTCCAATTTTCATGTTCTTTAGCTCGTTGAGTAGCTATTGACATCCCCCATCCATCTAGATAGGTTTCAACACCATTTGACTCCATAAAATTTTCCAAAATTTGGCAAGTTTGCCTAGGCCCTCCACCACATCACCCGCTACACCACCTCCAACTTCCGCAACCTAACCCATTTTGCTTGCCATAGCATTAGTGGTTGCTTGAGTAGTGATTTGAGTCTCCTAAGGTGTTTCGGCTACTTAGGGATGGTTGCTTATACTTCAACCACCACCACCACTTCCGCATAACCTTGCCCACCATACATTTCGCCAAACCCAACCTAACCCAATTTTGTTTGAGCTTGTTTGAGTTGTGGCTTGTGTCTCCTAAGGTGTTTCGGCTACTTAGGGACGGCAACTTCAACTCCGACACATGTATAGCCCATCATTCCACTTACACATTGCCTAGTGCTAACCACCACCGCTTTCCGCTACCACCATTTTGACATTTGACGTTTGAGATTTTGAGTTCGTGGTTTTTCTGTTTCCTAAGGTGTTTCGGCTACTTAGGGACGAGTCTCCATCATCTTGGTTTCTACATCAAGAACACCGCCACTCATCATTGCCCCGGACGATAACCTCCATATCTTCTTGGTATCGTGGTATCCGTCCATTGTATATTCCCCTTGCTATTGCATTGTTAACCCCTAGCCTATTTTGCGTTACTTGCCTATTGGGACTAGCCATTTGAGTATTGCCGGCAATGTTACTTGTGCACATTAGTGATCATACTTCCCATAGCATACATACCATATCATGGTGCATATATTGGTATCATAGCTTGTGTCACAAGTTTGTTCCCGCATATACACAATTGCTATCTTGGTTTGTGCATTGTGCAAAGTGGCCATACAAAAAAAAGAATAAGCTTTTAAGCAAAAGAAAGAGAGCAAAGAATCTTGTAAGCAAGTGCCATAGCATCGTACCACATTGCATATAAGATTGTCATATCCGATCATCTTGGATCATCTTGAGAGAAACACACGGGAACCATACATACATATCATACTTGGGATAAAAGTCCATACATTTTGCATCTTATAGGTTGTGCTCAAGTGTCGTATCCGCCAATAGAGCAATCGTGCTAGCGTCTCTCTTGAGTTGTGCAACACGTGCGTTTTCCATGGATTCCACACTTTGTGCTCATTCCTTGGTTGCACGAACTCATTTATCTATCCGTGTGTGTGTTTCCGTGTGCCACATATTGCTATTGGTCTACTTGTTTCACTTGCGTATTTGTGAATCTCTTTCAACATTATTGACTCTTGCTAACATTTTGCATTAAATTTTTGTGCCACTATCCTCACCGAGCTCCACCATAAGCTTTACTTGTGTAGGTGTGAGAACCGACAAGCATTTGTACCAATTGTGCTATTTCCTTGTTACACATTTGAGTGATCATTGATCCATCTTCAACATCGGTCAAGGTACATTTGGTATAGTTCTTCTCTTTCTCCCACTCATACTTGCTCGAGTCTTGTGATGGATAGGCAAGGCATTTCCTCTCCGGTCTACGACAACAACGACGACGTGAACAACTACATCTCCAAAGCGTCCATCTTCGATCTACGATGACAAATGCAAGGCGCACAATCAAGACTGCGAGAGCGCATCGAGAACTTCTCCATCGACATTTGCCACTCCGAAGCAAGGAAAAGGGACTACATTGACAAGAAGCTTTCCGCACAAAAAGAGGAGCAAGATGCAAGGATGTAGGAGATTAGAGCCTTAATCAAGTCCACTTCCCCTTCGTCATCTTCAAGACAGCGGCGACCAAGTCGGTCATCTTCGGAGCGCGAACACGATACAAGCGCAAGTCGTCCACGTCATCATCTACATGGTGACCACCATCACGTTCGTGATCAACATCGTCATGAAGGGCAAGTCACCTCCAAGCATCAGGTGCACGACGACGACAAACGACATCTACTACGAGCTCAAGCACGACAACGACATCATCATCATGAAGATGCTCCACAAGCACAAATGCACAAGTCCCAACAAGCCCTACTTCATGCCAAGTCGAAGCTTCATGAGAAAAAGAGAAGACCGCGAGACGAGCACCTCCAAGACGGAGCTACGGCTACCACCACCACTTCGGCATCTTTGCCAAGTGCTATCAAGGCATCTTCGCCTTTGGACATACGACATATTTGCCTACTTCCCACTAGTACGCCTACAACAACTTCATCAAGTCCAAGGCGACCACCTACGAGCGAGGGCGACACTTCCATCTTCGGAAGCCCCTCAAGGAAGATGGTCGAGAATGGGAAATTCCCTTCGGTCATGGAGACGAGCTATGAGGTGCCACATCATATGGGCCTCCAACACCAAGATGGTGACAAGAAGGTCGAGCAAGGGACATCCCCTTCGACCACGGCGACGAGCGTGAACCTCTTCAACAACATGAAGACGATGCCCATATTGGACTCATACTCCGAGTCAAGCTACGCGACCGCACATGGAGACATTTGCACCTGCATCTCTCCGACACCCACATATGTTGAGATGCCCCATTTGTCATGTGAGGAGAGCCACCACCCCATGAGTGAGATGAGTGACTCCACCATGTATGACATTGAGAGCATTTCCTATGAGAGAATGAGTGTGACCACCACTAGCCCCACACATGAGAGCATGCCACACATCCTATGTGAGGTTGAGCGCCATTTGAGTGACTCCACCAACCATATGAGTGAGAGCATCCTTGAGGGAGTGAGTGAGCCACAACACTTAGCGAGTGAGGTAGTTGACACGGCATGTAAGACCACTATGATTTCTAACAACTTAACCTCTACTCCGAGTGTGCTTTCTTTGGTGCTAGATCTCCTACATGACGGCATGCCTACCCTCGACGAGCCCATCCCTCCAATGGGAAAAGCGATGGCCATGGTGGACGATGATGCACCCCCACATGGTTCCATCAAGATGAAGATGACAACGATTGGATCTTGGACACCTCACCTACAACACATGAGCGACGCTCCAAAGGTAACATAGGTGATGGTGCTTCTCTTGTCCCACTAGTGGTCTCTCTTGACATTAATTGCTCCCATGATGTTGACCCACCTATTCCCATGCTTCATGCTAGTGCGACTTCTTCATGTCTTGACTTACCTATTTATGATGAAATGATGATGAGCATGTTGGTTGCCTAGTTGTGATGCTATGCTACATAGGATATCATGTGAAAATTCAATTGCTCACATCATGTTTGACAATACTTTGATCTTGTCATATGCTATGAGTGAGATCTCCCATATTGCATCATTTCAATCTCAACATAGTAACTATGCATGCCCCATTAAAATCAATCCCATTTGCACTTATGGCATAGATGACGAGATGATGGTCATTGGATTTGGTTTTTCATGTGATGATATTGCCATGCTCCCTTTACATGATTTGCGCAATTCATCTACCATGCCATGCCATGATCACATCGTTCCAAATATGAATTGTTTTGGATGTTGTCAATATTCTCCACGTGATGTTTCTACTCTTACTCACGAGGAGACCCCCATAGTTTCCTCATACATATTGGGAGATCTTGATGCATTTCATACTTTGCATGATTCCCATGATAGTGTACACCATATGAATTCCATGAATAACAATGCTCTAGATATTGCTCGTGATGCATTACATAATTTGAGTCTCCATTATGCCATACATAATAACAAACCTCTCATGATGGATGACATGTTTCTATATCACGCATCTCATTTATTTGAGCATTTGATATTTTGTGCTAACTGACACATGCACGTGCGCATCATGATGGATGATGTGTACATATACCACGCACACACAATTTTTCCTTTGCCTTTGTTTTGTGTAGGTACTCATGTATACTCGTCAACCTCTCAATCCCAAGAGTTGACGAAATGAGCTCTTGAGAGCAACGATGCTTTGGGATCCCGTGGACTATCAATCCAACCATTCTCTTTGCGCAATGACTACGCGCATCTCTTTTACTTGGCTCTCACACGGCTATGGGCTGTATATCACTTGTCCCTTTATGCCCATACTATCGTGTTCACTTTGCATGTTATGCCTCTACACGATTTTGCCATGCAATTGTGACCCTTGCTTGCATCTACCCATGCTTCACCATTATGATACTCCTATGTGTATTTGCATGCTTGGTGGAGATCCTTGTTGGTATTGCCATGTTTATCATGTGCCCCATGCTATTGATGCTTGTTGTGTTGGGAGAGTCATGATGTCCCATTGCTATTTACATATGGCCTCTCGCCAATACATTGATGATATTTTGCTTATGTCTTGCTTTCATGCTTGTGCTATGTCATGTGAATTATTCATGCCCACTATTTGCACACATGACATGCTTGCCATGATTCCTTCTAGTAAGTTGCATCTTCGCACTACTAGCTTGCTTAACTTGATCACTGTGATTGTTTGCTTGGTTGCATCACCCATGTTCCACTACTACTCGCTTTCTTGGGTTGATGACATATATGCTCATGTCTCTCACATGATATATCTTGATCATTGTCTCTTGTCTCAATTAGTTGCCTCTCTCACATCCACTTGTATTGAGTGCAACCATACTATGCTTATTGACCTTGGAGACTTTGACACCTTACTTGTGATGCATGCTTGTTTGATTGAGCCTATTGCATTTGGTTGTTCTCGCATCATATGCCTCCATACTATGCAATACTCCCTTGTCCTTTCTTATGATGAGCATGATGCATACACTTGTTGGGTATCTTACCTCACGAATAGGTGTTGCATTTGCACTAACCTCATTTGTTTTTCCTAGTGTTTGTCATGTTCTTTCGTTTTGGAGGATCCACAAGGCGGTACCGTCATGCGACAACTTGGTCATGCGAAGGCATACATGATGTGCGACACCAACATTTTCATCATTCTCATAAAGGTGAACTCCTTTTCTTTGAGCCATCCTCAAATACGCATATTGGATGGGTCACTCTTTCATTGTTGTTTCCTTCTTGTTGTCTACATGATACATCTCACGGAAGGAGGAGCGACATTGGAGATTGGATCTATGGACCATCACATTGAGGAGCGCTCGCACTTATTGGATGCACCTTCAAACCTCCACTCTTGCCACGACATCGAGCATTGGTACACCAACACCTCCATATTTGTTGATTGTGCTCATACATGTCATCATCGATGGACATATCATACTCACCACAAGTTTGCACCCCATGCATGGATTGACTCACATTATGATTGCCTTGTTGCATCTTATATTCCAATGTCATCCATGATATATGAGCTTGTGCACTTTCTTAGCAAATTTGTTGTGATCTTCCTTGATGGCATATTCATACATCATGATCATATTGTCCACCATCAATTGCATGATAGCTTACACATATTGAGCATCCATTGCCATATTCATGCTATTGATGAACCGTCTCTCTATGACATCATTTTGCACAATGGTAGAATTTGTCGCTTTGTGCACCATGCTAATTATCCCATGAATGCTTTGCATCTCATTCTACATCTTTTGGATAAGAATCTTTTGCTTTGTCACACACTATCTTGCCGCACGGACTCATTCTTACATGATGGACACTTTGTGTGCGCTAACCATTGTATTTCTGAGTGTTGTTTGTGTTTGCTCCTTTTGCATGTATACCACTCCGGCGACACCTTGGAATACTTGGATTGCGCCATGCCTTAAACCTTGTCCAACTACAAGTCCGTCCATGACAACCGTTTCCATGGTGATGAGGATCACGATCCGAGGTCGGATCTTTCCCAGGAGGGGGATGATGCGGAGCATCCCACGTTCATCCCCATGTACACTCCGACTACTCTCCAAGCCCCAACAGGACATATGTTGAGACCTCTAACATACGCCATTGGACCTAAGGTGAATTCGCTCCTTTTCGAATCTTCCCTTTCTGCATGTAAGACATGGCTGCTACTTCAAGCGTGGACCTTCTGCATACTCAAGTACACCCGAGGAGACCAAGGCCCGGACATCCGGCTCTTCCAGAGCCGCCGGACATCCGGCCCCCAGCCCGGACATCCAGACCCCGCCTATCCAAAGAGCTCCGAGACCGGCCACTCTAGCCCGAACATCCGGCCCGCTAGCCCGGACATCTGGTACCTCGTGAAGGCCCGGACATCCGGCCCGACGCCCGGACATTCGGTCTCCCCTGCCTGCGTGCAGCGCATCTGGGCCGAGGCCCATGTACCCCTTCGCCCCTTCGACTATATATACTCCCCCTCCACCTACGTTTTAGGGTTAGCATTGGTTTAGCTCATTTGAGATAGAGCTTTGCTCATCCATACAGATCTCCTCCTCGTGAGAGACCGCGGCCTCTTGGGAGAAGATCCACATGGATTCAAGTCCCCTTTACGGGAAGATCCCTCGTGGATTCAAGACCTCCTCTCCGAGATGAACTACCGCCACTTGTATCGTCCTTTGTTGGATTTGGACCGTGTATCTGTTTGTGTTTCTTGGATCTAGCACATGTGTGATCATATTCATGTTGGTTGAGTGTTTTCTCTTGTGTTCCCCCGTGATTTCCCTCGTTTCCTTCCGCACATTCTTAGTGTTCCTTGTAGGGATCCTCTCCAAACATGAAAGATCGACCCCTATGGTTCTGCACTACATCATCTTTTCTGGCACCGTTGCCGGGGAGTGAAGCGCCTTTGGTGAGTGGAACTTGATAAGGAAAAATTTATATAGTGTGCTGAAATTTACTGTCACTTGTTACTATGGAACATAATCCTTTGAGGGGCTTGTTCGGGGTATCTTCACCCCGACCAGTAGAGAAAAGAGTTGCTCCTCAACCTACTGAAAATGTTTACTTTGAAATTCCTTCGGGTATGATAGAGAAACTGCTAGCTAATCCCTTTACAGGAGATGGAACATTGCATCCCGATTTACAGCTAATCTATGTGGATGAAGTTTGTGGATTATTTAAGCTTGCAGGTATGCCCGATGATGTTATCAAGAAGAAGGTCTTCCCTTTATCTTTGAAGGGAGAGGCATTGACATGGTATAGGCTATGTGATGATATGGGATCATGGAACTACAAACGATCAAAATTGGAATTTCATCAGAAGTTTTATCCTATGCATCTTATTCATCGTGATCGTAATTATATATATAATTTTTGTCCTCGCAAAGGAGAAAGCATTGCTCAAGCTTGGGGGAGGCTTAAGTCAATGTTATATTCATGCCCCAATCATGAGATCTCAAAAGAAATGATTATTCAAATTTTTTATGCTCGACTTTCTCTCAACAATCGCTTCATGCTCGATACTTCTTGTACTGGTTCTTTTATGATGAAGACTATTGAATTCAAATGGGATTTATTGGAAAGAATTAAATGCAACTCTGAAGATTGGGATTTTGACGAAGGTAAGGAGTCAGGTATGACACCTAAGTTTGATTGTGTTAAATCTTTTATGGATACCGATGTTTTCTGTGAATTTAGCACTAAATATGGACTTGACTCTGAGATAGTAGCTTCTTTCTGTGAATCATTTACTACTCATGTTGACCTCCCTAAGGAGAAGTGGTTTAAATATAATCCTCCCACTTAAGTAAAAATAGTTGCACCTATTACAGTTGAAGAAAAGACTATCACTTATTACGATCCTATTGTTCCTACTACTTATATTGGGAAACCACCTTTCCCTGTTAGGATAAAGGATCATGCTAAAGCTTCAACCGTGGTTCGTAAGAGTAATACTAAAACACCTACACCACCTGAGCAAATTAAAGTTGAACCTAGTATTGCTATGGTTAAAGATCTCTTGGCTGATAATATTGATGGGCATGTTATTTACTTCTATGATGAAGCTGCTAGAATTGCTAGACCAGATACTAAGAAACATAGACCTGTTGTAGGCATGCCTGTTATTTCTGTTAAAATAGGAGATCATTGTTATCATGGCTTATGTGATATGGGTACTAGTGCCAGTGCAATACCTCATTCGTTATACAAAGAAATTATGCATGATATTGCACCCGCTAAGATAGAAGAAATTGATGTTACAATTAAGCTTGCCAATAGAGATACTATTTCACCAATTGGGATTGTTAGAGATGTTGAAGTATTGTGTGGGAAAGTTAAATATCCTGCTGATTTTCTCGTTCTTGGTTCCCCACAAGATGACTTATGTCCCATCATATTTGGTAGACCCTTCTTGAACACTCTTAATGCTAAGATAGAGAAAAGGATATTGTTACTATTGGTTTGGGGGATATGTCTCATGATTTTAATTTTGCTAAATTTCGTAGACAACCTCATGATAAAGAATTGCCTAGTAAGGATGAAATTATTGGTCTTGCTTCTATTGCCGTGCCTCCTAATGATCCTTTAGAACAATATTTGCTAGACCATGAAAATGATATGTTTATGAATGAAAGAAGGGAGATAGATGAAGTATTCTTTAAATAGGAACCTATTTTGAAACACAACTTGCCTGTTGAAATTCTAGGGGATCCTCCACCACCCAAGGGTGATCCCGTGTTTGAGCTTAAACCATTACCTGATACTCTTAAATATGATTATCTTGATGGAAACAAGATATATCCTGTTATTATTAGTGCTAACCTTTCAGATCAGGAAGAGGAAAGATTATTGAAAACTCTGAAGAAGCACTGCACTGCTATTGGATATACTCTTGATGATCTTAAGGGCATTAGTCCCACTCTATGCCAACACAAAATAAAATTGGAGAAAGATGCTAAACCAGTTATTGATCACCAACGACGGTTAAAATCCTAAGATGAAAGAAGTGGTAAGAAAGGAAATACTAAAGCTCCTCGAGGCAGGTATAATTTATCCCGTTGCTGATAGTCAGTGGGCAAGTTTTGTCCATTGTGTCCCTAAGAAGGGAGGTATTACTGTTGTTCCTAATGATAAAGATGAATTGATCCCACAAAGAATTGTTATAGGTTATAGGTTGGTAATTGATTTCCTCAAATTAAATAAAGCTACTAAAAAGGATCATTACCCTCTACCTTTTATTGATCAAATGCTAGAAAGATTATCTAAACATACGCATTTTTGCTTTATAGATGGTTACTCTGGTTTCTCTCAAATACCTGTGTCAGTAGAGGATCAGGAAAAGACCACTTTTACTTGCCCTTTCGGTACTTTTGCTTATAGACGTATGCCTTTTGGTTTATGTAATGCACCTGCTACCTTTCAAAGATGTATGATGGCTATATTCTCTGACTTTTGTGAAAAGATTGTTGAGGTTTTCATGGATGATTTCTCTGTTGATGGATCTTCTTTTGATGATTGCTTGAGCAACCTTGAACGAGTTTTGCAGAGATGCGAAGATACTAGTCTTGTCTTGAATTGGGAAAAGTGACACTTTATGGTTAATGAAGGCATTGTCTTGGGGCATAAAATTTCTGAAAGAGGTATTGAAGTTGATAAAGCTAAGGTTGATGCTATTGAAAAGATGCCGTGTCCTAAGGACATCAAAGGTATAAGAAGTTCCCTTGGTCATGCCGGTTTTTATAGGAGGTTCATTAAGGACTTCTCTAAAATTTCTAGGCCTCTGACTAATCTCTTACAACAAAGACATTCCTTTTGTCTTCGATGATGATTGTGTAGAGGTATTTGAAATACTTAAGAAAGCTTTGATTTCTGCACCTATCGTTCAGCCACCTAATTGGAATTTACCCTTTGAAATTATGTGTGATGCTAGTGATTATGTTGTAGGTGCTGTTCTAGGACAAAGAGTTGATAAGAAACTAAATGTTATTCAATATGCTAGTAAAAATCTAGACAGTGCCCAGAGAAATTATGGTACTACTGAAAAAGAATTTTTAGCAGTTGTATTTGCTTGTGATAAGTTTAGACCTTATATTGTTGATTCTAAAGTAATTGTTCAAACTGATAATGTTGCTATCAAATATCTTATGGAAAAGAAAGATGCTAAACCTAGACTTATTAGATGGGTTCTCCTACTACAAGAATTTGATTTGCACAATATTGATAGAAAGAGAGCTGAGAACCCCGTAGCAGACACCTTGTCTAGGTTAGAAAATGTTCTTGATGACCCACTACCTATTGATGATAGCTTTCCTGATGAACAATTAGCTGACATAAATGCTTCTCCTACTGCTCCATTGTATGCTGATTATGCTAATTACATTGTTGCTAAATTTATACCACCTAGTTTCACATACCAGCAAAAGAAAAAGTTCTTCTATGATTTAAGACATTACTTCTGGGATGACCCACACCTTTATAAAGAAGGAGTAGATGATGTTATTAGACATTGTGTACTTGAGCATGAACAGGAACAGATCCTAGGCAAGTGTCGCTCTGAGGCATATGGAGGACACCACGCTGGAGATAGAACTGCACATAAGGTATTGCAATCCGATTTTTATTGGCCTACTCTCTTCAAAGATGCCCGTAAGTCTGTCTTGTCTTGTGATGAATGACAAAGAATTGGTAATATTAGTAGACGTCAAGAAATGCCTATGAATTATTCTCTTGTTATTGAACCATTTGATGTTTGGGGCTTTGATTATATGGGACCGTTTCCTTCCTCTAATGGGTATACACATATTTTAGTTGTTGTTGATTACGTTACTAAGTGGGTAGAAGCTATTCCAACTAGTAGTGCTGATCATAACACCTCTATTAAGATGCTTAAAGAAATTATTTTTCTGAGGTTTGGTGTCCCTAGATACTTAATGACTGATGGTGGTTCACATTTTATTCATGGTGCTTTTTGTAAGATGCTTGCTAAGTATGATGTTAATCATAGAATTGCATCTCCATATCACCCACAGTCTAGTGGCCAAGTAGAACTGAGTAATAGAGAGCTCAAGTTAATTTTGCAAAAGAATGTTAATAGATCTAGAAAGAATTGGTCCAAGAAACTTGATGATGCATTGTGGGCTTATAGAACTGCATATAAAAATCCTATGGGCATGTTTCCATATAAAATGGTTTATGGAAAAGCATGTCAGTTACCTCTCGAACTTGAACACAAGGCATATTGGGCCATTAAAGAGCTCTATTATGATTTCAAACTTGCCGGTGAGAAGAGGTTATTTGACATTAGCTCACTTGATGAATGGAGAACCCAAGCCTATGAGAATGCCAAACTGTTTAAAGAAAAAGTTAAAAGATGGCATGACAAAAGGATACAAAAGCATGAGTTTAACGTAGGTGATTATGTGTTGCTATTCAACTCTAGCTTAAGTTTTTTTGCAGGAAAACTTCTCTCTAAATGGGAAGGCCCTTACGTCATCGAGGAGGTCTATCGTTCCGGTGCCATAAAAATCAACAACTTCGAAGGCATGAATCCAAAGGTGGTGAACGTTCAAAGAATCAAACATTATATCTCAACCGTATAAATGTTGAAACTAATGTTATTGAAACCGTTACCCTGGAGGAACACATAAGGGACACTTTCCAGAACGTTTCAGACTCCGAAAAGGAATAGGTATGTGGTACGGTAAGTAAACCGACTCCAAAACAGTTCTAATAGCAATTTTTCTCTGTTTTGGAATATTTAAGAAAATAGGAAAATAAGAAGTAGTCCGGGAAGGACACGAGGCATCCACGAGGGTGGAGGGCGCGCCTACCCCCCTGGGCGCGCGGCACCTCGTGTGCTCTCCCAACTCCGTTTTCTTGCACGATACTTCTTTTGGTCGGTAAAAATTCATTATATAATCTCCTGAAGGTTTTGACCCTCGTATCATGCAAAAATCCTTTGTTTTTGTTTTGAGTTGTTTCTGCCGCAGATTAGAGCAATATGTCGTCCCAGGATTCAGAGGGAGAAAGCTATGTGGCTGATTACCTTGTAGACCCTAAGGTCTACGGGGACTTGGAGCATTATGGTTGGACCACTGAGGAAGAAGAAGACTACGAGCCTAAGGGAAAGGAGGGGACGAGCTCAGATGAAGATGAAGTCCCATTACCTCAACCTGCGGACATGCATGTGGAGTTTAAAAAGTCGAGTCTCCCTGATAGAGCAAAGAAACCAAAGATCGAGTTTATCCCTTTTCGTATCTTGCAGGAGAACAAACATGAACTATGCAAAAGGATATTAAGCCTTGAGCAGGAGATTGATGATCTAAGGGAGCAATATTCCATCCTCAAGCGCAAATTGAGGAAGAAGCCTACATCATCAACAACTCCATCATCACCACCTCCGAAGAAGGAGACATAAACACATGAGTATGGGCACTCCCCTTGGCAACTGCCAAGCTTGGGGGAGGTGCCCCGGTATCATCATCACACTCCTATCTTTACCGTTTTTCTTAGTTCGATCCTTTTAGTAATATCTTGATCTAGTAGAATAAAGTTTTGGCATGATTTAGTTTTGAGTTTTGCTTTATGATCCCTCTATGTAATCGAGTCCGTGAGCTATATGTAATAAAGAATAGTGTTGAGTCAAGGGCTTTGCTTTCTTGCTATGATCTTGAGGGAATAAAAGAATAAAAAGAAATAAAAGAGATCATATTAATCTTATGGAAAGTAATGACTTCACAATAAAGAGTATGTTGAATAAAAGTTGTTGAGAGTTGGCAAACATAGTTTTGGTCATCGTTGCAATTAATAGGAAGTAATAAAGAAAGAGAAGTTCTCACATATAAATATACTATCTTGGACATCTTTTATGATTGTGAGCACTCATTAAAATATGACATGCTAAAGAGTTGACTTCGGACAAGGAAGACAACGTAATGGGCTATGTTTTCTTATATTCGAAATAAAGTATATTGTCATGGATCATCCAACATGTTGAGCTTGCCTTTCCCCCTCATGCTGGCCAAGTTCCTTGCACCAAGTAGAGATACTACTTGTGGTTCCAAATATCCTTAAACCAAGTTTTGCCATGAGAGTCCACCATATCTACCTATGGATAGAGTAAGATCCTTCAAGTAAGTTGTCATGTTGCATGCAATAAAAATTGCTTTCTAAATATGTATGACTTATTAGTGTGGAGAAAATAAGCTTTATACGATCTTGTGATATGGAAGCAATAAAAGCGACAGACTGCATAATAAAGGTCCGTATCACAAGTGGAAATATAAAGTGACGTTCTTTTGCATTAAGATTTCATGCATCCAACCATAAAAGCACATGACAACATCTGCTTCCCTCTGCGAAGGGCCTATCTTTTACTTTTGTCTTACATTAAGAGTCATGGTGATCTTCACCTTTCCTTCTTATATTTTATCCTTTGGCAAGCACCTCGTGTTGGAAAGATCCTGATATATATATAATTGGATGCAAGTTAGCATGAACTATTATTGTTGACATTACCCTTGAGGTAGAAGGTTGGGAGGCAACACTATAAGCCCCTATCTTTCTCTGTGTCCGATTAAAACTCCATAACCATAAGTATTGCGTGAGTGTTAGCAATTGTGAAAGACTAAATGATAGTTGAGTACGTGGACTTATTGAAAAGCTCTTATATTGACTCTATCCAATGTTATGATAAATTGCAATTGCTTCAATGACCGAGATCATAGTTTGTTGGTTCTCGATGAAGTTTCTGATTCATACTTGACATTGTGAATAGATTGTTACTTTAGCATAAGAAATCATATGACAAAATATATGTATGTTGCTGTTATAAGAATGATCATGATGCCCTCATGTCCGTATTTTATTTTATCGACACCTCTATCTCTAAACATGTGGACATATTTTTCGATTTCGGCTTCCGCTTGAGGACAAGCGAGGTCTAAGCTTGGGGGAGTCGATACGTCCATTTTGCATCATGCTTTTATATCGATATTTATTGCATTATGGGCTGTTATTTCACGTTATGTCACAATACTTACGCATATTCCCTCTTATTTTACAAGGTTTACATGAAGAGGGAGAATGCCGGCAGCTGGGATTTTGGGCTGGAAAAGGAGCAAATATTAGAGACCTATTCTACACAACTCCAAAAGTCTTGAAACTCCACGAAAGTTGTTTTTGGAATTAATAAAAAATATTGGGCGAAGAAAGTACCAGAGAGGGCCCACACCCTGGCCACGAGGGTGGGGGGCGCCCCTACCCCCCTGGGCGTGCCCCCTGCCTCGTGGGCCCCTGGCAGCCTTCCGGTGACCATCTTCTGCTATATGAAGTCTTTTACCCTGGAAAAAAAAACATAAGCAAGCTTTCGGGACAAAACTCCGTCGCCACGAGGCAGAACCTTGGCGGAACCAATCTAGGGCTCTGGCAGAGCTGTTCTGCCGGGGAAACTTCCCTCCTGGAGGGGGAAATCATCACCATCGATCCTCTCATCTAGAGGGGGTCAATCTCCATCAACATCTTCACCAGCACCATCTCCTCTCAAACCCTAGTTCATCTCTTGTATCCAATCTTTGTCCCAAAACCTCAGATTGGTACCTGTGGGTTGCTAGTAGTGTTGATTACTCCTTGTAGTTGATGCTAGTTGGTTTATTCGGTGGAAGATCATATGTTCATATCCTTAATGCATATTTATACCCCTCTGATTATGAACATGAATATGCTTTGTGAGTAGTTACGTTTGTTCCTGAGGACATGGGTGAAGTCTTGCTATAAGTAGTCATGTGAATTTGGTATTGGTTCGATATTTTGATGAGATGTATGTTGTCACTCCTCTAGTGGTGTTATGTGAACGTCGACTACATGACACTTCACCATTGTTTGGGCCTAGAGGAAGGCATTGGGAAGTAATAAGTAGATGATGGGTTGCTAGAGTGACAGAACTTTAAACCCTAGTTTATGCGTTGCTTCGTAAGGGGCTGATTTGGATCCATATGTTTCATGCTATGGTTAGGTTTACCTTAATACTTCTTTTGTAGTTACGGATGCTTGCAATAGGGGTTAATCATAAGTGGGATGCTTGTCCAAAAAAGGGCAGTACCCAAGCACCGGTCCACCCACATATCAAATTATCAAAGTAACAAACACGAATCATATGAGCGTGATGAAAACTAGCTTGACGATAATTCCCATGTGTCCTTCGGAGCGCTTTTCTCTATATAAGAACTCGTCGAGGCTTGTCCTTTGCTACAAAAAGGATTGGGCCACCTTGCTGCACTTTATTTACACTTGTTACTTGTCACCCGTTACGAATTACTTTATCACAAAACTGTCTGTTACCAATAATTTCAGTGCTTGCAGAGAATACCTTACTGAAAACCGCTTGTCATTTCCTTCTGCTCCTCGTTGGGTTCGACACTCTTACTTATCGAGAGGACTACGATAGATCCCTTAAACTGGTGGGTCATCAGGGGGTACCTCTTCGGCGAGCCCCCTCCTCGTTGCGACTGGTTCTTCCTTAACTCCGGCGAGCCCCCCCCCTGAAAATCGACTGACCCAAAAGTCTTTTTAGTCAACTAAAGTGTAGCTAAATCGGAGCAGCATCGCAAACAAGAGCAAGAGCGAGAGCAGTAGTGCGAGCAAGAGCAAGAGAAGACCAGACAGGGGACCGAGAGTAAGAGTAGAGCAGCAGTGCGAGCGAGAGCTAAAGCAACAACAACTCCTAGTGATGTGGACGTCGCCGCCAAGGGAGCGACGCCATGGAGGAAGTGGCCGGTGACACCGCCGTGGATGGAGCCACGCCGTGTCGGCTCGTGATCGAACACCGGCAGCACCGTGAGATCGAATGAAGAAGAAAATGCGGCGATTAGTGTACAACCTCTTTGGCGGCACCGATTAGGCCGCAACTTCATCCGAGGAAATGGTGATGATGCTGCTCTTCTGGTGGTTGATACGTCTCCAACGTATCAATAACTTTTGATTATTCCATGTTGTGTTATTATCAATCTTGGATGTTTTATAATCATTATATAGTCATTTTATATCATTTTTGGTACTAACCTATTGACATAGTACCAAGTGCCAATTGCTGTTTTCTGCATGTTTTTACATCGCAGGAAATATCAGAAGGGGTTCAAATACCACGCCAATTTACAATGATTTTTTATGGTCCAGAAGGAACACAACGGGCCCTGGTTGCACCTGGGGGAGTACCAAGGATGGGACAACCCACCAGGGCGCGCCAGGAGGCCCAGGCACGCCCAGGTGGGTTGTGCCCACCTCGGGTGCCCCCTGGACCGACTCCTTGCTCTATAAATACCCCAATATTCTAGAAACCCTAGGCGAGTCGACAAAATTTTCATCAGTCCGCTGCAGAGTCCAGAACCACGAGATCCAATCTAGACACCAGCACGGAGGGGCTCACCACTTCCATTGGTGCCTCTCCGATGATGCATGAGTAGTTCTTTGTAGACCTTCGGGTCCGTAGTTAGTAGCTATATGGCTTCCTCTCTCTCTCTCTCTCTCTCTCTTGATTATCAATACAATGATCTCTTGGAGATCCATATGATGTAAGTCTTTTGGCGGTGTGTTTGTTGGGATCTGATGAACTTCAAGTTTATGATCAGTTATATTTTTATATCCATGAAAGTTATTTGAGTTCTTTGATCTCTTATATGAGTGATCTCTGATAGCCTCGTATTTCTTCTCCGATATTTGGGTTTTGTTTGGCCAACTCGATCTATTTATCTTGCAATGGGAAGAGTTGCCCGGTAGTGGGTTCGATCTTACGGTGCTTGATCCGAGTGACAGAAAGGGAACCGACACGTATGTATCATTGCTACTAAGGATAAAAAGATGGGATCCATATCTGCCGTAATAGGTAAATGGATCTTGTCTACATCATGTCATCGTTATTATGGCATTACTCCGTTTTCTCATGAACTTAATACACTAGATGCATGCTGGATAGTGGTCGATGTGTGGAGAAATAGTAGTAGATGCAGGCAGGAGTCGGTCTACTAATATTGGACGTGATGCCTATGTAATGATCATTGCCTGGATATCGTCATGATTATTTGAAGTTCTATCAATTGCCCAATAGTAATTTGTTCACCCACCGTTTGCTATTTTTCTCGAGAGAAGCCACTAGGGAAACCTACGGCCCCCGGGTCTTCTTTCTCATATATTTGCCTTGAGATCTACTTTTTCCTTGCATTTATTTTCAGATCTATTAAACCAAAAAATACAAAAATACCTTGCTGCAATTTATTTGTTCCGTGGTCTATTTATCCCATCTACAAATTTACCTCACGTCCTTTGCCTATCTTGATGCATTGTACCCGGAAAGGGATTGACAACCCCTTTAACACGTCGGGTTGTGAGGTGTTGTTCGTTGTGTGCAGGGGCTGTTTACGTTGTGTTGCTTGGTTCTCCTACTGGTTTGATAACCTTGGTTTCATATCTGAGGGAAATACCTACCACCGATGTGCTGCATCATCCCTTCCTCTTTGGGGAAATACCGACGTAGCTTCAAGCGACATCAAAAGGAATTTATGGCGCTGTTTTTCCGGGGAGGATCTTCAACATAACCAGTTTCCTAATCACAAATCTCATCTCCTTACAATTTACATTAGTTGCCTCTCATTTTCCTCTCCCCCACTTCACAAAAAAATTGCTGTTTTATTCGCCCCTCTTTTTCCGTTCGCCATTTTCTTGCCGGATCTATTTTTGAGTGCAATCTTGTTGTGTGGTCATCATGACTCAAGAGAACACCAAACCATGTGACTTCTCAAATACCAACAACAATGATTTTATTGGCACTCCGCTTTCTCCTCTCGCCACTAGTGCGGAGACTTGTGATATTAAAACCGCTTTGCTGAATCTTGTTATGAAAGACCAATTTTCCGGTACTCCTAATGAGGATGTCGCGTCCCATCTTAATACCTTCGTGGAATTATGCAATATGCAAAAGAAAAAAGATGTGGACAATGATGTGGTCAAGATGAAATTATTTCCATTTTCCTTATGCGACCCCGCAAAATTTTGGTTCTCTTCTTTGCCTCGTAATAGTATCGGTTCTTGGAATAAGTGCAAAGATGCTTTTATCACTAAGTATTTTCCTCCCACAAAAATTATTTCCCTTAGAACCCAGATCATGAATTTCAAGCAACTTGAACATGAGCATGTTGCACAATCTTGGGAAAGGATGAAAATGATGCTAAGGAATTGCCCAACTCATGGGTTAAATCTTTGGATGATCATACAAAAATTTTATGCGGGGTTGAATTTTGTTTCTTGTAATCTTTTAGATTCCGCCGCGGGTGGTACTTTTATGGAAAGGGTGAAGCCACCAAATTTCTTGATAATATCATGGCAAATTATTCACAATGGCATACCAAAAGGGCTCCTACTAGTAAAAAAGTCAATTCGGTTGAAGAAATTTCTTCTTTGAGTGAAAAAGTTGATGCTCTTATGAAATTGGTTGCTAGTAAAAGTGCTCCTATTGATTTTATTGATTTGCCTTTGTCTACTTTGATTGATCAAAATAGTGATGCCATAGATGTGAATTTTTATTTCTCGCAATAATTTCAACAACGATGCTTATAGAGGTAATTTTAATCCTAGCGCTTTTCGTAGTAATTCCTCTAATAATTATGGTAATTCCTATGGAAATCAATCTTACAATAATAATAGGAACACCTCTGATCTTGAGAATAATATTAAAGAATTTATCAACACGCAAAAAGTTTTCAACACTTCCATAAAAGAAAAGTTGAATAAGATTGATGATTTGTCCAAAAGTGTTGATAGAATTGCTCAGGATGTGGAAAACCTCAAGATGAAAATTTTTGTGCGTAAAGTGGATGAATCAATTAAATCTCTTTATGTTTCTATGGATGAAAGTAAGAAAAGAACCGCTATGCTTAGAGCTGAAAGAGGATTTTTAGAAAAAGCATTTTCTAGTGATGTCTTTCGCAAAAGTGATGAAGATCTTAAAATGATTGGTGTTTCTGCTATTGATTCCTTGTTTAGTAAAAATAATATTGATGAAAAAGGGACTGGAGAAGAGTCAACTTTAGGTAGAAGGCGTCCCAATATTTCAGAGGGTGAAAATCTTGTTGAGAAAATTGATAAAAGTGGGTTTGAAGAGGTCAAAACTTTAACTAGTGATGTGCCCACTCTTTTGGATTACAAAGACTTTAATTATGATAGTTGCTCTTTGATTGATTGTATTTCTTTGTTGCAATCCATGGTAAATTCACCCCATGCTTATGAACAAAATAAAGCTTTTACTCATATTGTTGATGCCATGATGAAAGCTTTTGAAGAAAAATTGGAATTAGAAGTTTCAATTCCTAGAAAATTGCATGATGAATGGGAACCTACTATGAAAGTCAAGATTAAAAATTGTGAGTGTTTTGCTTTGTGTGACTTGGGTGCTAGTGTTTCTACGATTCTGAAATCTTTATGTGATGTGCTTGGTCTTACCGATATTGAAGAATGCTCTTTAAATTTGCACTTAGCGGATTCTACTATTAAAAAGCCTATGGGAAGAATTAATGATGTTCTTATTCTTGCAAATATAAATTATGTGCCCATAGATTTTATTGTTCTTGATATTGGTTGCAATCCGTCTTGTCCAATTATTCTTGGTAGACCGTTTTTACGCAGTATTGGTGCAGTGATTGATATGAAAGAATGCAATATTAAGTTCCAATTTCCTTTGAGGAAGGGTATGGAACACTTTCCTAGAACAAGAGTTAAGCCACCATATGAATCAATCATGAGGGCATCTTATGGATCTAGCACCAAAAATGACAAAACTTAGATCCTTGCTTTATGCCTAGCTAAGGGCGTAAAACTATAGCGCTTGTTGGGAGGCAACCCAATGAATACAATTTATTTTTGCTTTTTGCTTTCTGTTCTTGAGTGTTAGAACAATTATGCTACTGTTATGATTGTGTTTTTTGTGTTTTAGTTAGTGTTTGTGCCAAGTAAAGCCTTTAGGATCTTCCGGGGCGATAGTTGTTTGATCATGCTGAAAAAGACAGAAACTTTGGGCTCATGAAAATAATTATCATAAATCACAGTTTGCTGTGATTCTTTTTGTAGAAGATTAATATACAAATTATGCTGGTCTTCCTAATTTTGTAGAATCTTTGGAGTTACAGAAGTATTCGAAAGTTCCAGATTACTACAGACTATTCTGTTTTGATAGATTTTGTTTTCTTTGTATTGTGTGCTTATTTTGATGGCTCTATGGTTTTCTTTGATGAGTTTTTGCCATATAAAAGTTGGAATACAGTAGATATAATACAAAAACAAAATAATAATTGGTTTGACACAACACTTATAGTAGTGGTTTGCTTTCTTTACCCAACGGATCTCACAAGGGTTTTGTTGAGGTTTGTGTGATTGAAGTTTTCAAGTTTTGGGTTATCTTACGATGGATGAAAGAAGGGTAGAAGAGCGGGGATGCCCCGGCATACCAAGCTATTATCCAAGAATGAGCAACCAACTAAGCTTGGGGATGCCCCCGAGTGGCATCCCCTCTTTCTTCTAACGACCATCGGTATTTTACTTGAGACTATATTTTTATTCATCACATGATATGTGTTTTGCTTGGAGCGTCTTGTATGATATGTGTCTTTGTTTGTTTTATTTTGTGTTTAAGTCATCAATCCTTGCTGGACACACCTATTTGAGAGAGCCAAAATTATGTCATGACTTGTTAGAATTGCTCTCTGTGCTCCACTTAAATTTTTATGAGCAATGGACTTGCTCTAGTGCTTCACTTATATCTTTTTGAGCACGGTGTGCTTAGTATTTTTTGAAGAAATGCTCTATTGCTTCACTTAGATTTATTTGAGAGTTAGTAAAATTTTGAATAAATTCTCTATTGCTTCACTTAAATTATTTTGAGAGAAGGAAAATATGTTATGCTCTTGATCTTCACTTATATTTGTTTGAGCTTATGAAAAGCAATGCATGAAAATTAGTCCCAAAGTGATAGATATCCAAGAAGGATAAATAAAAGAAGAAAATATATGTCATGAAGTTCATTGGACAAAATAAACTTGATTCTTAATAATATTTTTGAGATATGATGATGTGATATGGGAGTCATGTTGAGTAATTGTGCACTAGTAGGAATATTGGTGTTAAGGTTTGTGATTCCCTATGCATGCACGAAAGTCAATAATCATGCAATGAAAATTATATCCTACTTGTGGTACATTTTTCGGTTTTAATTATGCTTAATGCTTGCTTATGAGATTATTCGTTTCTTGGTTGGTCGCTTCTCAATCTTTTTGCTAGCCTTCATTTTGCACCAAGTATGACCTCTACTTGTGCATCCAAAATCCTTTAAACCAGTTTTGCCACATGAGTCCAGTATATCTACCTATATGCGGTATTCTTTTTCCGTTCTAAGAAAATTTGCATGTGCCATCTCTAATTTTCAAAATGAACTTCTCTTTTGTGTGTTTGTTTCGCTTGTGTAACGGTAATGGGTAGCTAATATTTTCCATGCTAGATGTGTTATTCTCACAATGAGTGTTTATTCACTTGTCATTGCACGAGAGTAAGGCAAAGGTATTAGGGATGCCCATTCCCGAAATACAAAAATGAATTTACTTTATGTTGTCAAATAATAAATTCCTTGGAAAGTGTTGGTATGGAGGGCACCCGTGGATACGGTTAGCCATGGAAAGTGAAAGTTATGGTGGAAAAAGGAATAAACTTTATTTTCTGTTTGGGAACCGCCTATGATATATCTAACATGGGAAGTGTTGGGATGCTCCAAGTTGTTTTCGTTGGTGGGATGGATTCACCTCCCAAATTTTTTTTATCTCTATTTTTTCGCATTGAGCTCTGGCACCTCTACAAATCCCTACTTCCCTCTGCGAAGGGCCTTTCTTTTACTTTATGCAATTTTTATTTTTGAAATTGAGTCTCCATCCTCTCTTATAAAAGCACCAACTAGGGGACAATATGATCGTACTTAAGTATTGGGTGTAGCTATTATTCGAGCGTGTTTCATGAATGGATCAATGTTTGAGCATGATGGGATAGGGATAACTTGTTTTAGCATTGATATTTTGAAAGACATGGTTGCTTGTTGATATGCTTGAGTATCTAAATTATTATGTCAAAACTAGACTATTGCTTTGAATCACATAAAAGTCCAAATGTCCATGCTATAAGGAAAAGAATATGTTATGACATGATAAACAACACTCCACATCAAAAATTCTGCTTTATCACTTACCTAATCGAGGACGAGCACGAGTTAAGCTTGGGGATGTTGATACGTCTCCAATGTATCTATAATTTTTGATTATTCCATGCTATTTTATTATCAATCTTGGATGTTTTATAATCATTATATAGTCATTTTATATCATTTTTGGGTACTAACCTATTGACATAGTGCCAAGTGCTAGTTGTTATTTTCTGCATGTTATTTACATCGCAGGAAATCAATATCAAAAGGGGTCCAAATACCATGCCAATTTACGATGATTTTTTATGGGCCAGAAGGAACACAATGGGCCCTGGTTGCACCTGGGGAGAGTCTCGAGGAGGGGACAACCCACCAGGGCGCGCCAGGAGGCCCAGGCGCGCCCAGGTGGGTTGTGCCCACCTCGGGTGCCCCCTGGACCGACTCTTTGCTCTATAAATACGCCAATATTCCAGAAACCCTAGGGGAGTCAACGGAATTTTCATCCAGCCGCCGCAGAGTCCAGAACCACGAGATCCAATCTAGACACCATTACAGAGGGGTTCACCACTTCCATTGGTGCCACTCAGATGATGCATGAGTAGTTCTTTGTAGACCTTCGGGGTTTGTAGTTAGTAGCTAGATGGCTTCCTCTCTCTCTCTTGATTATCAATACAATGATCTCTTGGAAACCCATATGATGTAAGTCTTCTGGCGGTGTGTTTGTTGGGATCTGATGAACTTTGAGTTTATGATCAGTTATATTTTTATATCCATGAAAGTTATTTGAGTTCTTTGATCTCTTATATGCGTGATTTCTTATAGCCTCGTATTTCTTCTCCGATATTTGGGTTTTATTTGGCCAACTTGATCTATTTATCTTGAAATGGGAAGAGGTGCCCGCTAGTGGGTTCGATCTTACGGTGCTTGATCCCAGTGACAGAAAGGGAACCGACACATATGTATCGTTGCTACTAAGGATAAAAGATGGGATCCATATCTGACGCAATAGATAAACAGATCTGGTCTACGTCATGTCATCGTTCTTATTGCATTACTTCGTTTTCTCATGAACTTAATACACTAGATGCATGCTGGATAGCGGTCGATGTGTGGAGTAATAGTAGGAGATGTAGGCAGGTGTCGGTCTACTAATCTTTGACATGATGCCTATGTAATGATCATTGCCTAGATATCATCATGATTATTTGAAGTTCTATCAATTGCCCAACAGTAATTTGTTCACCCACCATTTGCTATTTTTCTCGAGAGAAGCCACTAGTGAAACCTACGGGCCCCGGGTCTTCTTTCTCATATATTTGCCTTGCGATCTACTTTTTCCTTGTGTTTATTTTCAGATCTATTAAACCAAAAAAATACAAAAATACCTTGCTGCAATTTATTTGTTCCGCGATCTATTTATCCCATCTACAAATTTACCTCACGTCCTTTGCCTATCTTGAGGCGCCGTACCCCGAAAGGAATTGACAACCCCTTTAACACGTTGGGTTGAGAGGTGCTGGTTCTTTGTGTGCAGGGCTGTTTATGTTGTGTTGCTTGGTTCTCCTACTGGTTCGATAACCTTGGTTTCATATCTGAGGGAAATACCTACCACCGCTATGCTGCATCATCCCTTCCTCTTTGGGGAAATACCGATGTAGCTTCAAGCAACATCAGTGGTGCAGATGAAGACGGCGGTGTGGGAATGGAGGTGGCGCGAAAGACGAGGGGAACATTGGGGCAGCTCCTTGGAGGTGGAGGACGGGGTGGCTGAATCGGTGGGATGATGAGATCGACGACGGATACTCATCCGGTATGGTGGATGAGGGACGTCGAGGTGTTGCTGTGGACGACATCGTCGGGGAAGAGGCTCCGGCTGGGTGGCGGACAGAGGAGGGTGTGGGGCTTTGCGGGTTTTTGCGGCCTCGGTGTACGAATGGGTGGGCGGATGGGATGGGAGTGGGGAACCATGGCTTAGGGACGCGCTTGTCTAAAATGTGGGGTAAGTAGTGAAAGTACCCCCGCCGATTTGAGCTAGGCGGTTCTTTCGGTTCAGGGGTATCACGGGCATTTCACGTGTCAGGATTTCACAAGAGATGGGAGTTTTCACGCGCGTTGTAATTTTGGAATAGCAAGGCGCGGGTTGATATGGAGGGAGTTTTCGGAGCACAACGAGACAAAGATATATCTTAAATATTTCAGGGTAACAAGGCGTGAGTTGAAGAGGCGGGAGTTTCGTAGCACGATAGACAGAGACGCTAGCTTGAAATTTTGGAATAACAAGGCACGGCTTGAAATTTTGGGAGAACAAGCTTAACGTGTACCCAAGAAAAAAGACATTTCACACCTCATCACTAGAGAGAGCCATGTCCCGTTTTACTATATTACTAGAAATGCATTCAAATATAACAAAAAAAACTAGAAAAATCGGGACAACAAACATCACGTGTACAGTACCAAAACAATTTGCACTTCCCTCAACAATAAAAAAACAATGTGTGTTGTCTAGCATATGAACTAAATTTGAGTATATTTTCCCTGTTTGAATGGGATTGTACTCGGGTTAGTTATACAACCATCTAAATATTATCTTCACAACACATGACATGAATATAGGAGAAGTAAATTCCTATATAAATACGAACTACATGTACATACGATCTCAAATTCAAATATATGTATCCATTTTATGTTGAATTCAAATCATAGTACATCTATGCTCTAGCTAGATGTTCGAAATCTAAACCATGTATGATATACTACGTACAATGTATTTAACATGCACAACACACATAGAAACACCATTTAGACTAGTAAGGTACACTTCCATTGCACGCATGAGATTTGGCAACCAAATTATGAATAAATACCACATTATAGCATGTAAGCTTTGAGTCATATATGCATGATGTAGATGTTCGTTTAATTCTTATAGTTCATTTCATTCAAAATCATCTAGTTTTTATAAGAAAGCTAATCTATTTTAAGATTCATGGAATTGTGCGTTGTAAGGCATAAAGTAAAAACAAATAATGGTAAATCATGTAGAAAAACATTTGGGCAATTCTGATACGGAAGATTCTAGAACAAAGAAGAAGTTCTTGTGTTTTGAGGTTTGTGCATTATGCTTAAGTTCAACCATGGAGTCTTCCAGATTGTACATGTGGCAAAATCTGGTGGAATCTAGATGATATCCAACGGCCAGTAGTGCTCAAATTTGCCATCTCTGTACCATCGGATTGGCCTCATCCAACGACCATCTTTCAAAGTTAAAGTTATCCGCACACTATATATAAAATATAAAATATAATATATATAGGGGTATAGATATAGATATGTGATGCGAAAGCCACCCATCATATCCAATTAGAATAGTGTGTCCATGCACGGATGCAATGTGGCCAAACGATGTCTGCCATCGGTATCTCAAATTCAAATTAGTCAGACCTTGTTCAATGTGTATACAGTACAACATGGTCGTTTCCAAACCACACCATGCATATCTCAGTTATATTCATGCATGAATGGGTTTCAAAAATCATGATCTCTTATTCAAATATTTGAATTCAACATTATATTGATTATGACCTCACATAGTCTTTTACACCCACACAGTCATCTTCTCTTTATAATTGTACCACTAACTTTCTCTCGTGCATGCATGCAGACACACACTACGAGTCGGCATTATCCATCGCACACATGCAATCTTTTTCTTCAGGTCGGTCTCCCATGCAGGCACACACACACCTCCCCCTCTCCATCATATCGGGAATTCTTTATCTCTCACGTGCATGTGCAATGATCGATGTTCCTCTATGTGTGTGTATATATAGCTAGGTCTTTCACAGTTTTCCACACAAACCGATCAATCTATATATATAGTGAGGTCTCACCCTCTTTCCCACGTCCACATCGATCAATCTATACCTCTCTATATAGGATTACATAGCTAATACACCCACATTAATTATATATCCAACGTCCCCCTATCATCATCCATGCCTTCCGCTTCATCTCTCAGATGCGCGCACAGTGGCGAAGACAGGGGGCAGCAAGGGCCCTGCCCCCCTAACATCACTATATATCGAGGCTAATATGAATGTGATCATTAGACAATTGCTGGTAAAATGGTTTAAGTTGATGAATTGGCCCTCCTCGTAAAGGATTAGCAAGGCTTGGCCCCTAGATCATTTATTTTTCATGGCTCCGCCACTGCGCGCAACAGCGCACGTTCTCGCCCCCTCTCTTTAAATATCAATATCGCACTTGTGCACTCCTTCATAGTCTCCCTCCACTTGGCCCTCGCACCACCTTCTAGCCCCCACCGGATTCTTCCACATGTACAATCTAGCAGACTCCATGGTTGAACTTAAGTATAATGCACAAACCTCAAAACACAAGTGCTTCTCCTTTGCTCTAGAATCGTTCGTATCATAACTGCCCAAACTTTTTTTCTAGTTGAATTGCCTATATTTGTTTTTACTTAATGCTTTACAATGCACAATTCCATGAACCATAAAATAGATTAAGGGCTTCTCTGATTCAAAGGATTCTCATAGGAATTTTGGAGGATTCTAATCCTTATGAATTTTTCCTATCTTGGTTGTTTGATTCATAGGATTGTAAACCATAGGAATTTTTCCATAGGATTCATTTGCACTAGATTTCATAGGAAACATCCCATCCACTGAAACCTCTTTGAAAGAATCCTGCATTTTTTCTATGCACAATGAAACACTCGTACAATCCTGTAGGATTCAAGACGACATTCCACTATAATCCAATGCTTTTCCTATTACCGTGTTTTGGAAATCCTATGAATCAAAGAGGCCCTAGCTTTTTTATAAAAACTAATTGATTTTGAATGGATGAACTATAAGAATTAAATGAAGATCTACATCAGGCATATATTACTCAGAGCTTACATGCTATAGTGTGGTATTTATTCATAATTTGGTTGCCAAATCTGATGCATGCAATGCACGTGTACCTTACTAGTACTTCGAGTATGTGCAAAACACGTAAATTAGAATTCCAATGGCACGCTACACAATATCTCTCTTACAGTTCATGAAGCCACGTGGCACATGTGGAGGCGTTGTCGCGACCTCCTTGTGTGGATTGATCACAGTGACGTCGACTCGTTATTTTTTCTTTTTTCTTTTTTTAAGAAAAAAACTACTGCTGGTTCCAGAAGTATGTACTCGTCCTCTCTAAGCCACACTGGCGGTACATGCACAAAGCGAAGATGTGCACGCATGCCACGCACGCACTCATTCCCTCGCACGCTCATGCGGGTACATGGGCGAACGCATTTTTGTACGAAGATCCACCCCATGTGATAATTTGACGCGTGTAAAGTCCTTCACTTTATTGATGGTCAATTAATACAGCACATGCAAATTGAGTGGACGTGAGGGCGGAAGAAAGACATTACTACTCCACTGCACGCATGCGAGTAGTTAAATCATGGGTTGCTAGTACTTCCATTCATCTCGTTCGTATTTTGTGCCAATTTTTGACCATATTTGTAAGTAACATAATATTTATGCATGTCATAAAAAGTGGCACAAAAAAGGGGCCAATAAACCAGGACGCAGGCAACATGATCAATTTTTGCCAGGGCTACTGTTGGTGGCCTTTGCATTTAAATATGGACGGAGGGGAGTAGTACTATCTTTATCTTAGCCTCATAGGGCTCTCCCAGCGCCTAGGCTCGCCTCCCCGCCTCGCCCACCAGCCATGGAGGATCCCGCCATGGATAATCCCTTAGATCCCAGGATCCCGCGGACTGCCCTCTCGCTACGGCCCGCAGCACTGCTGCCTTTGAGCGAAACCTACATGTGTTTTAGAGGGGATCCATTGCTTTGGAATCATAGATCGGTGGCGCTGGAGGACATGCCAGGGCTGCATTTCAGGTGGTGGGCAGCAAGGGCAAATCAGATCAAGGAAGCGTTGCATCGATTGGAAAGAAGTTCCAAGGAGCTGCGCCAAGGAGGAGGCGCAAGTCGATCTCAGGGGAGAGATGCTGAGGGATGTCAGCATCTGGCATTGTCGCATTGATTTCGAGCTAGGGCTAATGGCAGAGATCATATTCACGGAGTCGAATGCAGAGGAAAGAACGTGCATGCATGCGCAATGGCATGAGCAGCCGGTGCAACTGTTCAAATGGGCGGTAGGAGAAGCCAAATCCCGGGACCAGTTGCGGCGGCGCCGCTGGGCATGCATTGTAGGCGAGGTGAGCTACCCTCCTTCCCCACCAGCAGTGAACTTGCAACACCATGTCGGTTTGCAACCTTGACAATCACTCCATCTATATGTATTGTATTCCTATGAAAATACTTGGTCGTTTGGAAAAAGATGGTAATTGATTTATCACTAGTTTTAGAATGCTTGGTCGTGACAATCAGCCGAAGCCACAACCGGAAGTCTCCATCGCGTAATACTTTACTGTTGGTCGCACCAACAGACGATCGGTCGGACCCCCGTCTCACTGAAGGGACACGCATCGGCTTGGTCTGACATGTACGACCAGTTACATCATTGACTTGTGCAACCGCATTTGAGAAGTGTAGTACTCCCTCTATTTCAGTTTACAAGTCTTGCACGTGTACCTAGGTCGCTAATTTGACCAACTTAATAAGAGGCATAAATTACGAAAAATATATCATTACAAACTTCAAATATTCTATTTTAATGATATTTTTTATGTTAAACAATTTATTTTATATAAGTTACATTGACGACCTAGATACATGTGCAAGCCTTGTAAACTGAGATGGAGGGAGTACTTGAAATTTATGTTCCACTAAACTCATCGGGAGCCATTTCGGGCCTCGAAACCAAAACCATCAATTAATATTTACCTTGTTCCCATCACATTCGAAAGTACTAGTGCTACAATTAAGTGCAAGCCTACTCACACCTACTTGTATGTACCAAACCTGAACATGTTCCCACTATGCAGGTTTTAGTACTAGTGCTAGTACTTAGGTTATAAGAAGGGGAACTCCTAACCAAAAATTACTCTACCTTCCTCCTCATAAGTCCTTCTTCGTCCGTCCTTGCCATGGCTGCTGTGCAGAGCTCTAGGTCGAGAACTACTCGTAACAAGGGAGCGGCAACCAAGGCTGCAAAAAAAGAGAGGGCTCGCCGCCATGCAGAGACCTCGAAAGATCTCTCACGGGCAGGCGATGGCTCCCAGGAGCGCCCTAGCCGCGGAGGTGAACATGCCGAGCTGGCGGCGCTGGAGTAGTTATCCCTCGACGGCATGCCCGATCAGCTCAATAAGCACCTCAATAAGCAGAAGGTGTTCATCCACGGCTTGGTGGAGCTGCTGAAGGAGAGCCTCAATGACATGCCCGCTGAGCTCAATGAGAAGGGGAGTTAACCGCCGGCTTGGTAATGCTGCTGAAGAAGAGCATTGCCTCGGAGAAGAAGGCGACCGGCGAAATCTTGCAACTTCAGGAGGACAAGGCTAAGCTCTGCCACGAGCTCGACCTGCTGAAGAAGGAGAACGCTGGCTGGAAGAAGCTGCATGAGAATAGTAGTTCCTTGATGAAGATGGTGCATGCCCTCATTATGGAACAAAAGGAGGAGTTGGCGAAGCTCCGCATCGAGCACCCGACTACTATCAAGGTCCGTAATGCGGCCGTGGAACAGATGATGAATGCTCGCATTAAGAAATCCCGCATCATGGACACAATGAAGAAGATGGCGGAGGAGACACGCAAGGAGATGGAGGTCGTGGAGGAGATGAAGAAGCAGTTATGACTCCGCGGCCAGCAACCCTTCATGTAGTGAGAGAAGCACCCCAGACTTGTGTGTGCGTCTTCCTTCTTTTTTTGGGGTGATAATCTTCCCTTTCTTTTGCTCCTGTGTTTCTTCTTTTGCTTCGGGTGTTTCGCCACACGTGTTATGTTCTCTGCGAGGCATGAGTAGAACAGTGCTAACAATTAGATGACTAGCAAATTAGATCATTTTTATCGCCATATGGCACTGGGCTGCCGTGTTTCGTGCTCCTCCGTCGTAGTACTACTCCAGTGGAAAACTTGAGTATACCGCATAGTTCTTTGCTCCTCCTTAGGTCGTGGCACATTTATACGAGCAGTCAAATCACAAGGCCCCGCCTTCCAGCAGTAATGGGCCGTCAAATCACAAATGCCCTCACCTCTTGTGAAACCGACCAAGCTAGACTGCCCCGCCCTCTAGTCTTTTAAAAAATGTATACTTTTGTAAAGGAGTAGTATCGATGGATTGCGCCATGGAGCAAAACTAACAAGATGAAATTAAAGAAAAAAGGTGGTACATATAGAGAGCGCTCATCGCCAAATTATGCATATAGTACTATTAAAAAGCTAGTACATGCTTAAATGGGGAGCTAAATTCTATTAAAGAAATCAGCATACCTATTTAATTCTTGGGTTCTTATTATTTATGCCACTAGTTGTGTATCACTACTCATTTTTGCCATTAGAAGTTACAACTACTCAAAAATGCCATCTATCCGTGAGATGCCTGCTCAAAAATGCAATTAGATATCTCAAGAATGCCATCGTTAAGTTAGATGTTTGCTCAAAAATGCCATTAGACATTGTTATTTTCATGTCAAACCCGTTGACCATGTTACATGACAAAAATAAGCCGATTCTCACAGTGATAAGTGTGGCCCCGCTTGTCAGGAGTAACCAAGCGAATAATTTTATAGGAAAATAAGAACGCTGTTGGGATCAAGTAGGCCCCACACTTTATTTTACCGTAGTGATATAGAGGGAGAGCTGGCATGTTGGTCCATCGGTATTTATGTCATTATAACATGGCAAAAGAGATTTGAGTCACAATAATGGTGTCCAGCACAACACACCCCTCAAATAAAACTAAGCACCCTGAAATTCTTTGACAACTAAACTGCTGGCTATATGATGTTGGCCATATATATTGTACGTATATAATTTGAAGAAACGAGTGGTAGTACTATACCAACTAAAAGATGAACTGTAAGAAATACTAGTATGTACGTACTGAAGAGTTAAAGTAACGAGAAGAAAGATAACATAGTTCTGCTGGGGGCTCAGCACAACACACACCTCAAATAAAACTAAGCACACATGAAATTAAACTAAGCAACTAACCCGGTAGACACTGCATTAGAACCACCATGAGCAACGACACTTCCACCTTGCTCAGAGTCCTTGTCCACATCCTCGACTTCGTCCTTGTCCCTCTTCCTTTTGGCTATTACTTCTTTGCTTGAACCGCACACTTGGCTCTTGCTCTTCATCCAATCCATGTAGATATTGAAACAAAGGTAGCCATACATTGCAACGTAGTGAATGTGGTCTATATCTAGTACAATCCACTGCCATGCATGATGAAACGTGTGCGGAGGTTTCTTCAGTTTACCGTACGAAGGATGGACCATGGCTCCTGCCAGGGTTAGCATTGAAGGCTGATCACGAGAGGGCACCAGCCCATTCTTCTGGAGGTCGAAGGGCTTGCCTACAATGAGGCCTATCTGACCCAGGACTGTTCTGTCGTTCGTAACGTCTACAGTAACAAATTTGACTAGGCCGCCCTTGAGGAAGTTCTTAAATTCCTTGCACTCAATGTCGGCATGGCATATGTGGTAGACCAAGCATAAGTCATGCACGCAAATTTGGATCACGGCGCGCTTCATCTTCTCTTCCTCCTTTAGATTCTTCTCTTTGTCCAGGGTTGTGGTGTACTCAACATCTAGCCTAGCAACCCACTCATCATTTGAGTTTTCGAACATGCGTCCAAAGCGAGCAAGGCATCCTTTCACCGTCGCGGAAGAATGGGTGTAGATGACGTCAAACTCATCGCCGATGATGGTTCTAACCTTGTACTCACCGCTGATCATGGAGATTTGGGACGCCATGGATTTGGGAGGAGGGTTAGGATTAGTGGAACTGCCATAATGTGAAAGGACGGGACGACTAGGAGCGAACTGCCGTAATTTTAAAGGACGTCCAGGTACGAGTAGGAGCGAACTGCCAACATTTTTTTGATTGTAAAAATGCTGAGTCAGGCGTGCGAACGGCAGGGTAGTGGATTACCTAGTGGATAAATGGATTCATGCATAGTACTATGGAGGCCCAATTAGATGTCATGTCTACTCGATGCCCAATTAAATGGCTTTCGATGTCATGTCAAGCGTCGGGAAAATTACAAGTGATACGAAGCTTTCCATTCTCCCATGATATGGGCTTCTTTGAGCCCTTGGATCTGAGATCGAACGGTTGCATGGCGTGATTCTATTCCTATGGGTGAATATCCTATCCTGGAGGGTTATTCTGCAAATTTTCAGCAACTTAGCATGCGACCGTTCGATCTCAGATCCAAGGGCTGCCAGCAGCCCGTATCATGGTCGCGCCTACCACGACAGTCGCCTCGCTCGCACGGTCGCGCCCTTGGAGATTTAACATAGTGCGTTAGGCTATCTAATGTTGGCATGTCATACATAGTCATCACTTAGTCACTCATACTACAACAAGGTTAGCTATAAGGTTGGCTATAAGAGTATATTTTTACTTCTCTCTATCTCTTTCTTCGTAGTATTTATTGCATTTTCCAAGGAGTGACCTCTTCCAATGAAATGGTGCTTAGATGAGGTGCTAAGGGCATTGAATGGCTTAGCAACTCAAGTCCCCAATGCATATGTGCTTAGTTTTTTGTTTCTAAGTTTGCATCATTTAATTAGCTATAGACTCAAAATTGCCTTTTCACCTAGGTACACGCGCTTAGCACCATTTCTTCCTTGGGTCACCAAACTAGTCTCTTTCTTCTTAATTAACTTGCCACATCGGACTTTATGCCTATGTGGTAGGCTTAGCACATGTAGGAGCAAGTACAATAGTGGGATATAAGCCCACTTTACATGGCATTTTTGCATATGTGGAAGAAAGAGGCAAGGAAAAAGTGGAGGAGTGGGCTCTCATGCAAGAGCCAGCCTCTACATGGTGGAGCATTGAGAGAGGCACCTGTATGGAGGTGGTCAGGAATCGGGAGATTCACGCCGGTCGTAGCGCCGCAGTAAAATGATAATGGCAAGTCAAATCACGGGGCCCACATATCTAGCAGTAACTCGCTGTCAAATCACACAACCCTACGTTTGTAGCAGCCTACTCCCTCATCTTTTCGCGTCTCTGTCGAACCGACTAGGCGGAACTGCCCCGCCTACCGTGAGGAAAAGCCCCGCCCTGGACTTTTAAATAGTACAATATACTAATTTTGTATCCATGGATTGCACCATGGAGCAAAGCCTCAAGAAAATGGTGATACACATGTACAGAGTATACAACACGCCTGTCGCATTTGCGTCGCACCCCAGATGGTCGGTCGGTCTGGCACACCGCTCTCCGAATGGAACACGCGTCGTATTGCGTTTGCACACACATGTGGGACCGCAATTGAGAACCGACCATAGGCACACTCCCCGGCCCCGGAATGCGGGTGAGTTAATAGAAGAGAGAGACAAGCGATAGTACTAGAGAAGTGTTGTACAAACGTTGGTGCATGGACGATCCCTGCAAGACACGGAAGATCAGTTCCTCCATGCATGTGACCAGACTCCAGTAGACACGCCTGGATTGGCTATCGTCTACATATCATGCATGCTGTGTTGTACAGGGTTGTAGTTCTGGTGAGAAATCTAAAAAAGGTTTCTTGTCATCTCGCAAACTTAGGTGTCATGTGCCTTGGATCACTGCGAGGGTTAAACAACGACAACTGAGTTCCTCCAAGGGGCTAGTCATTGGGGGCACATGCACGAAGACTACCCAGCTGCCATCTAGGTCAAGCCGGCTATGTTAATTAGGACATCTATCGATGGACCCATTTTTTATGAGTTTATTTTTAATTTGAGCTTTGATCCTCGTCTAGTTTGTCCGTCGGAATTCATGTTGTCTCCTTTGGGCAGTGAGGTTATGGTTTCTTGTCATGTGGCATTTTTTCGTGTTCTGCTTCCTGTCAGAATTGCCTCTTTATCTTTATATAGATAGATTCTATGGGGTTATTACTTAGTAAGTCTATTTTGTACAAGAGCGCCTCCTATCTGATAGAAAAGGGTCCCATGATCCCGAGCTGATCTTACCTTGGCTCACAAACCCCAAGTTTGTCTATGAAGAGCTAATCTAATTGTATTTTTTTCTAGAAGGGATTTCTTATGTGGAATACTAATGGATAGGGCTTCGTTGCTAAGTGCTACAAGATCTAGTGCACTGAAACTCGTGGTTATGGACCCGAATCCTTTAGTATTGAACATTGTCTTTTCCAAGTAAAAACCCCTAGTATATGAAAGAATGAAAAGGTGCTTTCGTTCTTGTGCAATAAGAAGCCCTCATACCTTAATGAAAGGAAAATCGTAATTTTTCGTTAGGTATTTGACCCTGTGTTATAATCCGGTGCTTTAGATCAAAATGACGACAACTGCGCCTCCGGGGCACGTGCATGAAGACTTGTCGATAGTCATTGACGAGGTCAAGCCGATTCCGGTAGACAAAAGAAAACTAGTACTCCACTATATAGGCAGGAGCCTCCATGCTTGCTTGCTAGTGTTGCTCTCTTTACACTGTCTCGTCCTCTCCAGATCTATACACGACAATGGTGGCCACTCTCTCTCTCTGCTCACCGTTGGTCACAGATCTAGCCGGATCCTCTCCGCCGGGGAAGGTGAGAAGGTGCAACGTTCATGCGGTTGTCCTTTGCGATGGCTCTTACCCACTGCCGGCGTATCCTGATTAGCATGCCTTGTCGTTCTCTCCCAAGCACCGCTGGCTAGGGAGGGCCTCCGACCCCTTCTTCCTCATTGCCGTAGTGTGGGCAGATCCGGCCTCCCGCCGCCCACAGAGCGACATCCCGGCGACCCTCAGGTATAACTTCCTTCAAAACTGACCTTGCTCTACTTCCCGAGCTCCTGGCGTCGCTGCATTTGTAAATTTTACTATTTCTCAGGCCCCCTCATAGATAGGATCGATCGACTGTTCGAAAGCCACCTAAATTTTTACCGTTAAGAGGTAAAACTAGTTCATGCACTCGAATCTAGTACTACTTGGTTCAAACAAGGAAGAAAGGGGGTGGGGGTGGGGGGAGATTTTTTACCTGAATCCAGGACTTGGTCGAAGGAGGAAATAATGGCGGCGAAAAGTAGCAGAGACTGGCTATCCAACTGGTCTCTAGGTCTAATAGGGAAATAAAGGGAGACACAGTACAAACCCAATATAAACCTGATCTATTAGTTGAAAAAGGAAAGAAAGTGGGGACTGGGGGACAAGTCAACAGAGTAAGTCCAGCACTAGATTTGCTAGCCTCACACAATATAAGGTGGCTATACCAAACAAAAATGGGACCAACACAGATATCCTGTTATGATGTTTGTTGCCCCGAGCCACTCTTATGTAATGCCACTTGTAAAATGTAGCAGTCGCACTGTTAAAAGTAAGGACACGTTAAACCAATGTTGTTTTCAATGTAATGCCTCTAGTAATATGAATCAATGACACTTTTTTCATGTCCTGCTAAATTTCCCATTAAGATAAGTTGCTTCTTTTCATTAGAAATGCAACTGTCCTGGTCCGCCTACTCTCCCGTGCCCAAATAACAACTCTGTAATAGCTGTTAATGTAATGTTGCTCATAAAATGAAGCAATGGCACCATTAAAGTAATGTCGTATTTAACGGTTGTCATAGTTAATCCTAATGCCCACACTAATATCTACCAATGCTGCTGCTTTAGAAATTGCTACTGTCCTTGTAGGATTGCCATTTAGATAAGGAACATGCTTCTTTTCATTTGTTGTATGTTTAATCACTTGTTAGTCACCCTCCTTTCCACCTTTTTTGTGAAAACAAAGATATACATTTCACACTTGATCTTAGTTGAACTGCACAAATGATATCCAAATTACAGTTGAACATTCCAGGAGCTTCACAACCAACCTTGATGTTGCTCAATTTTATTGCAACTAATGAAGAAGAAGCTCTGTGGGTTTCGTTTTCTGATGGAAATGGAACCGGGGCTGGATCCCTTTTCTTAAAAGAAGAAGAAGAAGCTGCTAGCTCATGGGACATTGCTTCATTTTAGGCGAACTGCACCAAAAGGTCCCATGAATTGAATCATCCATGTTGGTGACTAGTGTCATCCCTTCTACGACGGCGTTGACTATAGATATGGTTCCCATCACAAGGTATGTTCCTTTTTGGTCTGACCGTTTGCCAAAGATCCTGCATGTTGAGTCTGCTCTTGTGGTACTGTTTTGGCACTGCCATGATAAAGCAATAATGTTATTATTTTGCACCTTCATCTAGTGGCACTATTAATTTGAGTCAATGTTTTGGCACCGCTAGTGCCACTGATTTTTTTATACATCGAAAGAGGGGGTTTCCTCCGATTTCATTAGAGAAACCCAACCATAGAGAACCATTATCCGACAACATCTCAGTGTAAACGGGCAATTATGCAACTACTACTAGAATAGACTGAGTACTAGCAGGAGACAAGTTCGCCACATAAGATAGGCAGGTAGGGAGACGCATCACCAGCTCGACCAAGTTTGGATTACAACCCAAATGCTACCACAAAAACATCATGGGGAAGATAGGGACTGAAAGAGCCAGCTTTAGCATCCCAGTCTCAGCACCCTCAGCCTCCATCCTTGCGACGCACGGTACACCTCGTTTGCCACCTGCTCGACCCTAGTGTCACTGATAAAATGAAGTAATAATACAGTTAAAATAGAGAGAGTGTCCTCTCTATCATTTCATTTCCAATGTAGATAAAGAAAGTGCTTCTCTTTGTTAGTATATGTTTCATCAACTAGTCCCATTGTTAATGTTTAAGCGTTTCTGCAAACTGGGATGCTTAATTTTAGTTGATCTGCACAAAAATAGAGATTGGAATGTCTCAAGGCCCCTCCTTGTACTACCGTTGTACACTGATGTTCATCACTGGAAGAAGGTGTATCGGGGAAACTTGGGTCGATTTCCAGTATGAGGTGTACCGTATGAGGCGTCACAGGGCCCATCTCGCCCTCGCAGCATGTCATACTATGATACTATCGCAATATTTTATTTTATTTATTAGTGCATGTTTCATCAACTAGTGCCACTATAATGTAATCATGCTTTTTCATTATCTATGCAAATAGAGTTATTCAACTGCATTTTGGTGGAACTGCACAAATGTACGGATGGAACTGGCATATATGCAGAGTGCAAGGTGTGCCAAGTAAAAATTACCGACACCAACCATGCTCCATGCACGCATTGGCATCCACCACCACCGGTGGGATGTGTGGCGCTCTCTGTGGATGGATCTTTCTTGGCAGCAAATCCTCTAACCAAATACTAGTAGCTTATATTGGTAGTTTTCTAGGGAGTACTCTTTTCTGAAAGAAGCACCAATCTATTTTTCTTTATTTGTACACAGTGTCACAACTTTGACCCAAAGGTATAGAACTATTTTAGGGTGATTGGCGTAGTACTTGGAGACTGATTGTAAGCATGATTTTCATTAGCTGTCACACTGATTGAAAGCATGAGCAGATTGAAGATTAGGTTAGTGCGGAGCTTACCTTAAACCCTACCGCCACCATTGAAACAAGGAGAGCGTCGAGGAAACCGTGGAGAATGGCAGGGAAGCAACGTCATGCCATCCGGCCTCCTCTTGCGGTGGGAGAACAAATACTCCTGTGGCTCCAGCTGGCTCTGCACCCTCACAAACGGCACACCGTACTCGATCGATTCGTTATCCTCTGGGTGCTCGACCTTCGACCTGTATGCCCACCACCTCCGCATGACTTTCGCCTCGGGCAAATTTGTCTGCTCCATCACCCAGAGGAGATACTCGATGAACTCGAAGGACTGCAGCGTGACTGCCGCCGAGGAGTACATCGCCGTCTCGCTCTTTCGCATACATTGCCACATGGCCCTCACCGTCCTCGAAATCTCCCACTCATTGTCAAACCAAGTAAGGATCTCCTTCAACCTGGCTAACTTTGCTTGGTCGCCACTGGCGATCTGCCTGATTCGATGCTGCATCCTCTCCATATTTGTCCTTCTGAGTGGTCCGCTGCTAGCTTTGGAAGATGGGAGGAGAGACGTCGGTCTTGCAATAGAGAAGAGGGAGAGGCGAGACAGTGGTTTTGGAATGGAGATGATGGAGAGGAGAGGGGGTGGTTTTGCAATGGAGAAGAGGGAGAGGCGAGACGGTGGTTTTGGAATGGAGATGATGGAGAGGAGAGGAGGTGGTTTTGCAATGGAGAAGAGGAAGAGGAGCGTGCGACAGTGATTTAGGATTGGACGAGAGGGCCGGCGCGCTGTGACTGGATCAAAATCAAAATCAATTTACCCTTCAATTAAGAAAGCGACCCCACATTAACTAGTCTCCCTTTTATTCTAGGTCATAATTGACCATGATTTTCACAAATAAAATATATGTTATACGTTGCAAAATTATATAATTTGAAAGTACATTCAGATACGAACCAAACGATACAATTTTTGGTGACATGCATTCACATTTTGCTTGTCAAATACAGTACGTGGTCAATCTTTGACCCAAAATACGTAAAACAAAAAAATACTTCCAAGACCAGCACCGCTCCTCTCCTCTTAAACCACCGCCGCTCCTGTCCTGTTCCAATCTAAATCCAGCATCGCTCCTCTCCTATTCCATTTCAGAACCACTGCCCCTCCTCTCCTGCTCCAATCCAAAACCAGTGTCGCTCCTCTCCCGTTCTAATCCAAAAACCAGCGCTGCTCCTCTCCTCTTCCATTTAAAAACCACCGCTGGCGAGTGAAGGTGCTGTGGAGAAGTAGATTGATGGAGGAGTACAACCGATATGTGAGGATCACAGACGGCGACCCTATGAAGCTAGCTAGGATGTTGGAGATACAACCTTGGTTTGACAACAAGGACCAACTAGCGGCGACAGCAACATCCATGGCCAAATATCTGCAACAGAGCGAAAAGGCGGTGATACTCCCAAAGGGAGTCGCGCAGGAGTACATAGAGCTGCTCCTCTGGGCCATGGAGCAAACAGATTCACCGAATTCGATCGTGAGGGAGCGGTGGTGGGAGTATCGATCCCAGATGGAGCATCCACCAGAGATTGAAGGATCGAGCATCTATAGGGTGCCGTTTGTGAGGGTGTCGTGCCACAGCGAGCCGGTGGAGTCTTCATCGACTGAACCCAACTACAAGAGGAGAAAAGCAGTTGGCCCGATGATGCTTCCCCGCCATCCTCTCCCTCACCGTTCACATTGTCTCACGGGGCGGTTGTCTGCTGCCGAGGAATAGGAGGGTACTGCCCCCCCAGCCCAATAGTCGGGCAGGTGTGAATTGTCAGGAGGAGCTTAGGGTTGTCAGTATTTGCAGGTTGTGAATTGTGTTTTGTGTCGTGTATTTTGAGAGTACTTTTAGATATGAATGTCTTTTGAATTTTAGATTTGCAGTATTGAGCATATGAAGTATTTTATGAATCCTAGAGATCTATTTTCAGCACTTAAAAATGTAGTTTCATAGGAGTATAAAAGTGCAGACAATGTGTTTCTTAGAGAAGAAACTGCAAGTTTCAGTTTCAGATAAGAAACTGCAAGTTCAGTTTCAGATAAGAAACTACTACTTTCAGAGGCAGAGCATTTATATTAACACGTCCTTTTCAAACAGGGTTAACATCATGTTGGAAGTTTTATTCATGGTCGAAAATGGAATTACCAGCCAGTTAACATCATGCTGATCAACATTCATGCATAGCACATCTTCATATGATGCACAGTCAAAAATATATGCTATTTTCAAAATGCCCACACAATGTCGAGTGTGTGAAAAACAGAGACAACGAGGGGTGAAGTTTTGGCAAGTGTTGGATGTGGTGCGTAGATGACAATGGGGACGCACATATCAATAATGGCAGAGGCAAAAAATTTGGAGATATTTTCCCTGCATCAGGTGGAATCGAACCCGGGCGGAACAACTGTCGGGCAGTGTCACTTGGCCACTAGGCTAGTTCGGTACTTTCTTTACAAATAAGGCACTTCTTCAGGTGGTCGGATCTCCTCCTGCGCCTTTGTGCGCTCGCTGCGGCGCCGCTTTCTACCGTTGTGAACATGCTGAACAAACGAGAGGAATCTGGAGAGTACTGTACATTGAGAGGCGGACAATCGGGACCCACCAGGTCTATGGCCGCACGCAAGCAAGTGCCTCATTGAAAAAATACTTCCTCCTAATGCTATACTGATGTTGGGGCCCATGGGTTTGTCAACATAGTTACATTTTGTAGGTGCTTCAACGTAGTTACTAAAGGAGATAAATTCACAACGAAGCCGGGGAGCTGGTAGGTATCATTTATTATCATTGGGGCAGCAAGTATCAACTAGGTTTTAGGCTGCCCCGTCTAGGCTTTCCTTTTTAACATGCGCAGCCCACGGCATGCCGGTTTGTATTTTCTTGAGGACCATCATGTATTGACCGGCCTATGGACCTCTCATCCGAGGTCTTATTTTTCCTGAAACATCGGCAGCCCAATTTATGTTTTTTTTGAAGAAAACGCAGAGGTCTGTTCTATTTTTCTATATAAGAATAGGAACGCCTGGTCCAACTTATGTTTCCCTTCTAACTATATTATATATATTTAAATTATTTTATATGTTATTATATATTATTGTTATTGTCATCATATATTTAACAGATACTTACATATGTAAGAAAACAATATCCCACATCTTATTAACTTATAAAAATAATTTCTTAACAATAAAATCCTGGATTTTTTGGCAACGAAAATCCTAGTGATTGTGTACACAATCTTGGTAAGATTTAAGGACCAATGTAATAATAAATCACTTATTATTTAAATATATTTATAACAAATGATCAGCTCCTGTTTATTTTTTCATAACATTGCTGCGCCCAACCCAACATTATAATTAGAATCAGCCCAGCAAAATTGTGTATTTCGAGAAAGTGCAAATGGCCTGTAATTTTCTAGGAAAAAAATAAATGGGCTGCATGGACACTACATTATTTGTTCACCTAGCCCAGCTAATGGACTGTAATTCTAAAGAAAAAAGATCAAATTGACTGTAAATTCTGAAAAATGGGTTGAATACGTGCCACATTTTTGGAGGCTGGATTGTGGGCCAATATGTCGAAGCGAGCGCAAGTCGTTGTCAACTTAGTCAACAAATGATTCTGACATCGTTAGCCGTTGGATTTACATCCAATGACCGGCATCCATCTTCAATCTCTCATCTTCTTCCTCCAGCGCTGCTGGGACCACCTGCTCCTGCCTCCTGCTGCTAGCAGCTCTGCTTAGCACACTTCACTATGAAGCGCTACCCCACCGTTGGCCAGGCCATCCCTCCACCCCTCCACACCTCCTGCTCTTCTCCACCGACTACCGAACCACACCGCACCAGAACCAGTTAACCCTCGTACACCTCTCCGTCTGCGACTCTACTCCCGCGTCTTCCCATCTCCGGCTCGTTGCTGTCAGGGGCCTCGCCGTCGTCCACCACCTTGGATGCGCTTGGCAGGGAGTGGTCAACATGGTCAATGAACAACATCCATCGGAAGTAGATTGTGCGTGGAGAGGCTGACAGCTGGGTCCACGTCCGCACGCAAGGAAATGCCTCCTTATTACTTGCAAAATAATGATTCGTCCACCTGGCAGCTGGGACCCACCAGAAGGGCCTCTGTATTTCACGAAAAAATGCCTCCCCCGCTGACAGGTCGGACCCACCAGCTATATCTTCACACGCCAGGAAGTGCCTGTTTTTGTTTTTCGTGAGCGCAAAAGTTTCTTTTTTTTTACAGCAAGATCGCAAAAACTTCACCCAAGTCTTCCCAAAGTTTCTACTTGGCACAAACACTAATTAAAACATAAAACCACATCTAACCAGGATCTAGATGAATTATTTATTACTAAACATGAGCAAAAAGCAAAGAACAAAAATAAAATTGGGTTGCCTCCCAACAAGCGCTATCATTTAACGCCCCTAGCTAGGCATAAAAACAAGAATAGATCTAGGTATTGCCATCTTCGGTATACAATTCTTTCCTCATCAAATCCTCCAAAACTCGTCATAATAAATCTATCATTTGCCTTATTTCCCTTCTAGAAGAAGAACTTAAATCATGGACAGGGCTTTGATTTGTAATTTTAACATTCATAAACCTATAGTCAAGATCATCACCATATATATCATCATATAAAACACGTAGTTCATTCCTAATGGGTTCTTTCATCCTTTTATTCAACCAATCCCTACTAAACCCTACATGGATTCCTCTAGTAATCCAGTCAAACTCCTCAAAAGCTTCAAGGTACAAAGATTGAGATATTTCAGAATAAGGAGCTCTCTTTTTAAGATTTTCACTGTAAGATTGATAATCTCTGATGAGGACATCAATACCATTGTTACACCCACAACCCCTACTGCTACATATAATGGACCAATTACTAGAGCTCGCGCACGCCAATTAAATTATCAGGTACTTTCGTTTCTTGGTAATGATTCTAATGTTCATGAGAATATGATGGTGCCTAAATTGGATACATTTGTTTTGCTTACAAATGAAGGGCCTAGCTTGGAGAAGGATGAACATTGGAGCACGAACAAGCATGGAGATGATGGCATGCGGAAGTGGAACAAGAACGGAGTTACAAGTGATGATTTCAGGACTTTGCAGCCACCATAATGGGTGCATGAAGCCTTGGACGAAATATACAAGATGCCACTTCATAAATTTCATCCTGAGGCTATTCTAGGTGTTGCGTAATTTCGAAATACATAAGTATAGGCTATTTTTAGAGTCCGTATGTGTGGGGAAGCAAGAGATAGGGTTGATTTCGGACCCCTCCACCAAGGGCCACGAAATTCCCCCCTCTTCCTCCATATATACAGCCCTTAGGGCATCGTTTAGACTTTGGGGTTTTGTTTAGATTAAAAGTTCGCCATAGCTGCAACTTCGCGTACTTTGTTTGTGTTCAACGACCAGACAAAGGCGTCACAGAACCCCACCTTGATCAATAAAGCTTTCATCTTATATTCGCAATATCTAGATTGCAATCTCAGTTTCTTGCTTATTCTTCATTTGCTCGCAGGAAACAGACCCTTGTGGTCAGGTTGATCGTGCTCCGGCGTGGTTAATAACCTCTTGGAGTTGGTTTAGCGATTGCTAAGGCGCAACGTCCTCGCATGTTTGTAGTCGGATCGTCAAAGTCGACTTCCACCAAAGCGAAATCCATCATCTCATCGAAAGACGAGACACCTTTGCCTCTACCAATCTCTGGCTTCCAAACTACACATACTTCTTTATCATACAAAATATCAATAAGGAGGGTGTTCAACGTCTTTTTTATAGAAAGCAAGAATATCCCTAGCTTCTTGTATTATGAAATCGAATTCGCGTATAAGGATAATAGTGGCAATCTTTTTAGCTATAGGGTGATTGATGTTGGGGAGTTCATAAAACACGTTTTGCAAAGCGGGATGGATGTGCACAAATTTTCTTTCTAATTTCTCAACAAGCATAACAATGGCATCAGCATAACAATTGGTCTCAATAAGAATATACTTTTTATTAATAGGCATGGATCCTGTGCAATCAAAGAATTCTTGGATAACACGTTTTCCAATAATATTACCATCCCCCACACGAAAGATTTTTGTTTTATAATTAGGTGGAGTTTTAGTATCACGATTTGATGAACAATTCTCAAGAGCTTCTTCAAGATTTTCAACGATAACCTCCCCAATTTCAGACATGATGGCAACAAACCGCACTAAGAAATAAGCACACAAGAAGCAAGCGAAAAGAGACGAGCGGAAAGAGGGCGAAGAAAAGGCAAAGGTTTTCGAAAATCGTTTTAGAAGTGGGGGAGAGGAAAATGAGAGGCGAATGGCAAATATGGTAATGCGAGGGAGAAGAGTTTATGATAGGTACTTGGTATGTCTTGAATTGGCGTAGATCTCCCCGGCAACGACGCCAGAAATCCTTCTTGCTACCTCTTGAGTATGTGTTGGTTTTCCCTTGAAGAGGAAAGGGTGATACAGCAAAGTAACATAAGTATTTCCCTAAGTTTTGAGAACCAAGGTATCAATCTAGTAGGAGACGACACACAAGTCACCTAGTACCTGCACAAACAATCAAGAACCTTGCAACCAACACGATAAAGGGGTTGTCAATACCTTCACGATCACTTGCAAAAGTGAGATCTGATAGAGATAGTAAAGTAATTTTTTTTGGTATTTTTGTTGTATAGATTGAAAAGTAAAGATTGCAAAAATAGTAAACGAGATGCGATGTTAAATAAAGGAGATGTAATATGATAGGAAAGAGACTCGGGGGCCATAGGTTTCACTAGTGGCTTCTCTCAAGATAGCATATATTATGGTGGGTGAACAAATTACTGCCAAGCAATGGATAGAAGAGCGCATAATTATGAAGACATCTAAGGCAATGATCATGAACATAGGCATCACGTCTGTGTCAAGTAGATCAAAACGATTCTGCATCTACTACTATTACTCCACACGTCGACCGCTATCCAGCATGCATCTAGAGTATTAAGTTCATAAGAACGGAGTAACACATTAAGTAAGATGACATGATGTAGAGGGATAAACTCAAGCAATATGATATAAATCCCATCTTTTTATCCTCGATGGCAACAATACAATACGTGCTTTGGTGCCCCTACTGTTACTGGGAAAGGACACCGCAAGATTGAACCCAAAGCTAAGCACTTCTCCCATTGCAAGAAAGATCAATCTAGTAGGAGAAACTAAACCGATAATTCGAAGAGACTTGCAAAGATATCAAATCATGCATATAAGAATTCAGAGAAGAACCAAATAATATTCATAGATAATCTTGTTCCTAAATCCACAATTCATCGGATCTCGGCAAACACACTGCAAAAGAGTATTACGTGGAATAGATCTCCAAGAACATCGAGGAGTTGTACTGAGAATCAAAGAGAAAGAAGAAGCCATCTAGCTAATAACTATGGACCCGAAGGTCTGTGGTAAACTACTCACACTTCATCGGAGAGGCAATGGTGTTGATGTAGAAGCCCTCCGTGATTGATTCCCCCTTCGGCAGATCACCGGAAAAGGCCCCAAGATGGGATCTCACGTGTACAGAAGGTTGCGGCGGTGGAGAAGTGGTTTCGTGGCCCCCCCTGATGTTTCTAGGGTACAAGAGTATATATAGGCGAAAGAAGTACGTTGGTGGAGCTACGAGGGGCCCACGAGGGTCGGGGCGCGCCCAGGGTTTTGTGGCCCCCCTGATGTTTCTAGGGTATAAGAGTATATATAGGCGAAAGAAGTACGTGGGTGGAGCTACGAGGGGCCCACGAGGGTGGGGGCGCGCCTACCCCCCTGGGCGCGCCCTCCTGCCTCATGGCCTCCTCGTAGAGTCCCAGACTTCAACTCCAAGTCTTCTGGATTGCTTTTGGTCCAAGAAAGATCCTCGCGAAGGTTTCATTCTGTTTGGTATTCCTTTTGTGTAAAACTCCAAAATAGGCAAAAAAAACAGAAACTGGCACCAGGCCTCCGGTTAATAGGTTAGTCCCAAAAATAATACAAAAGAGCATATTAAAGCCCATTAAGCATCCAAAACAGATAATATAATAGCATTGAACAATCAAAATTATAGATACGTTGGAGACGTATCAACCCTCATACTCCTCTCTGCGTGGGCATCCACTGCCGCGTCTTCCCCGGCTCCGCGTCGTACCCTTCCTAGGCCTCGCCGTCGTCCACGACCCTGGCACTCTCGGCGCAGCGTGGTCAACGTGGTCAAGGAATGACTTCCATCGGAAGAGTACTGTACATGGAGAGGCTGACAGCTGCATCCACGGCCGCAACAAGGAAGTGCCTCCTTATTACGCGAAAATAATGATTCCTCCACCTGAAGCAGGGACCCACCGGACGGGCCACCATATTTAGCCAAAAAAACATTTCCCCCCTGACTACTGGGACCCACCAACTACATCTTCGCACGCAAGGAAGTGCATCCATATTACGAAAGAAAAACGATTCACCCCCTGACTGCTGGGACCCACCAGCTACATTTTCGCACGCAAGGAAGTGTGTGACAGTCGGGACCCACCTGGTTGAAGCATACGTATCATTGTCATTCTGGTCGCGAACGTGTACGTACATACTGGGCGATGTAGAGGCGCGCACGCGTTGTAGTAGAGGCGCGCACGTAGCATGTACACGTACGTACAACAGCCATGGTGCAAGAAAGTAAATACGGTCACGTACATACATACAGGCAGGGTCTCGAACGCCTACTCGCGCATACGTACGGCCAGGGCTCGTGTACATGGCTGGGTCGGAAGTGAGAAACTGCGTCGTTGTCATGTTCATGGGGAGGCAACTGAATGCGTCGTATTCATGGGGAGGCAACGGAATATGTCATGTTCATCAGGAGCCAACCGGCTTGGATGGAACAACCGATGGAAACGAGGCCTGGCATACTGCAGAACAGAGGAAACGGCCTTGTGTTCGACCGATCAAGGTCGAAATGGGATCCTGTTCATCGGAAGGGGTCTGGCTACCGCAAAATGGAGGAAATGGATTTCTGTTGGACCTCCTATGGTCGAAACGGGGTCCTGTTGATCGGGAGGGGTGTGGCATACTGCAAAACGGAGGAAACAGACTTGTGTTGGAGCGCTATGGTCGAAACGGGGGTCCTATTCATCGGGAGGGGTGTGGTGTACCACAAAATTGGACTCCATGGGATACTGTTCATGTCCACCGTCGACCTCTCCAGCCTCCACGGGCTACTGTTCATCCACCATCGACCTCCTCCAGCCTCCACCTGCGACTGTTCATCCACGGGCTCCTGTTCATCCAGCCTCCACCGGCTACTGGTCAACCAGCCCTCTCCATAGGGTCTTGTTCAACCACCCCTCCACGGGCTACTGTTCATCAAGCCCTCCACCAGCTAGTGTTCAACCAGCTCTCCACCGGCTACTGTTCAACCTTCCCTCCACGGGGTCCTGTTCATCCAGCCCTCGACAGGGTCCTGTTCATCCATGCCCAACCGGCTCGATCGATGTTCATCCATCGGCAACACCACGGGGTCCTATTCATCCAACCCCCCACCAGGAACTGTTCATCCACCCCCCCAACAACGCTCACTGTTCATCCAGATTCAACATCGATTGGCTTCAGTTAGCAGCTGTAGCGAAGGAACCGCTCGATCGGGTTCAGTTAACATCCATCGATCGATCGCTCGGGTTCAGTAACGCATAGTGATGCGGAGCATCCTACGATCATCCCCATGGACACTACTTCGACTACTCAAGCTCCAAGTGGACCCATGACAAGAGCTCGAGCACGTGCTATTCAATCCGAGGTTAACTCTCTCCTTGTTGAACTTCCCTTTGACCCACTTGAGACATGGCTACTACCTCAAACGGAGATGCTTTGTGTGCTTAGGTACCAAGAAAGCAACCAAGGAGAAGTTATGATGCAAGATGAACATCAAGAACATGGAGAGGTATTTTCCTAGCGCAGAGATAAAGGTACAATCGGTCAACTACCAGTCAACTACCGGTCCACCGGTACTACCGCTCAACTACCGCGCAACTACCGGTCAACCTTCTATAATCAAACGGCACAAGGCCGGTATCGCCCCGGTTTGTACCGGTAACTGCCAAAAGACCGGTACTACCTCCCCAACCACCGGTACTACCGCTAATCCCTTCCGAGAACACCTCCAGGAAGCAACACCTGAGCTCCTAGCGGTACAACCGCCCACAAGACTGGTACTATCGGCCTGCCTGCGCGCAGTGAGAGGGGTTTCACCCCATGTACCTCCCATTTACCCCTTGGACTATATATACTTGTCTCCTAGCTTCGTATTAGGGTCAAGATTGTGATGGCTCATACTTTGAGATAGAGCCTTGCTCATCCACCCGGATCTACTCCATCGCGAGGGACCGACACCTCTTCGGAGAAGATCCTCTTGGATTCAAGACCTCCATCCGGAGAAGACCATATTCAAGACCTCCTCATGGAGAAGAACCGGATACCCTTTGTATTGTCCCTTGTTGGGTTTGGATCTTGTACCCTTTTGTGATTTGAGGATCTAGCACATGTGTGACTATCTTCTTGTTGGTTTAGTGTTTTCTCTTGTGTTTTACTCATGTTCCCCTCGTTTCCCCTCCCGTGTTCTTCGTGTTCTTGGTAGGATTCCCCTCCAAACGTGAAAGATCGGCCTCTAGGGTTCTATGTTGATCATGTTTTTGGACCCCTACCCCATGTTTTCTAGCTTGATTTTGTTGTTTTCGTCCTAAATCCGAAAATCCCCACCAAAAATAGCCCCAAATTTTTTCTTGTGATTTGTTGGTATGATGAAGTTTTGTTGGATTTGATCCATGGACTTCATGTATAGTAGGTAGATCTAGCTTCCCCACAAGTTTCCCCACCTTCCATCCACTAAATCCATCCAATTTTGCCGCCGAAATCATCCATTTCGGTCACAAAATCGCCAAGTTCCAGGTTTCCCGACCCCAGCGGTACTTCTGCCCTCCAAAACCGGTACTACCACTGAGCTCCCGGACCGGTACTACCGCTCCAAAAAGCGGTACTACCGCCCTTCCCAGTTTTAGCTACAACTGCTTGACAGTTTTCCCCATAACTTCCACATGTGGAGTCTGATTTTTGCGTTCTTTAGCTCGTTGATAAGCTATTGACATCCCCCATCCAGCTAGATAGGTTACAACATCAATAGACACCATCAAATTTTCTGAACTTTGACATATTTACCTAGGGTTTTCACCACATCATCCGCTATTCCACCACCACATTCTGCTACCACCTACGACAATTTTGACATGTTTTGGTCTTTGAGAATTTGAGTTGTGGTTCCCATGTCCTATTGTGTTTCGGCTATATAGGTATGCTTCAACATCAACATCACCACCGCTCATCTTCGCAAGTATCAATCATTCATCCTTGGCATACAAACGACGAACAATTGACGGTAACATCGACGACATCTTGGTCATTTCCATGCCATTTGCATTGATAACCACATAGCCTTACTTTTGCGTTGCTTACCCATCGAGACTAGCCTTTGAGTATTGTCGGCAACGTGACTTGTGCACATTAGTGATCATACTCCATAGCATACATACCATATCATAGTGGTGCATATCTTGGTATCATCCTTTGTGTCACAAATTTGTCATCACATACACAGTTGCTATCTTGGTTCGTGAAGTTTTGCATGAGAAAAGAGCTCAAAAGTGAAAGAGCCAAACAAGCTTTTAAGCAAGAAGGGAAGATAAGCAAAGAGATTATAAGCAAGAACCATAGCATCATACTACATTAAGATTGTCATATCCGATCATCTTGGATCATACCACCGGTATACCATACATATAGCATACTTGGGATAGGAGTCATTGCATTTTTGCTTAGTAGGTTGTGCACAAGTTTCGTATCCGCCTATTGTGCAATCGTGCTAGCGTCTCTCTAGTATTGTGCAACAAGAGCATTTTCGTGGACTCCACATTTTGGCTCATTCTTGGTTTGCACAATCCCACTTATCTATTTGTGTGTGTGTTTTCGTGTACCATTATCTTTCTATTGGTCTACTTGTTGCATTTGCAAATTTGTGAATCTTTTACAACATTATTGAAGCTCACTAACAATTGCATCAAATTTTGTGCCACCATCCTAACTGAGCTCCACCACAAGCTTTTACTTGTGTAGGTGTGAGAACCGACAAGAATTGGTACCAATTGTGCTATTTCCTTGTTACACATTTGAGTGATCATTGATCCATCTTCAACATCGGTCAAGGTACATTTGGTATAAGTTCTTCTCTTTCTCCCACTCACATATTTTGCTTTGGAATGATGGATAGGCCAAGTTCTTCTACCAACCCACTCTTCATTGAGCAAGACGACGACATGTCATCCTTTGTCACCAAGAGCCACCTGTTCGGTGCACAAAGAGCTTTGCACCAAGAGCAACAAGCAATGAGCGACCACATCGACAATCTTGCCACCGACTTGCAACCCTCCGAGCAACGAATAAGAGACTACTTCGACAACAAGCTCGACGCTCACAAACAAGAGAATGACGCAAGAATGGACAAGATCCGTGCCTTGTTGGTGAACCGACATTCTTCCACTTCTTCCTACTCAAGACGGAGCCGCTCGAGTCGACACACCGACGACACCTTCTCCGGTTCAAGTACACCGACATCAAACACTCTACGTCGAGCCGTGCGTCAAGACCGTCAAGCATCTCACAACCCTTTACACGGCAATCATCCACAAGAGCAAGTCGACGAGCAAGCACATCAACCTCGTCAACACCAAGTTCCTCTTGCACAAGCTCAAGAACGACACCGTCAACGTCACCAAGAGGAAGAGCGAGCGCGACACATCAAGATGAACAAGACACCAAAGCTCAACTTCTTCTTCAACAACAACGTGAAGAACAAGCTATTGAAGCGCAACGTGCCCTTCAAGAATCAAGTCGGGCCATTGCCAAACGCAACCGAGATAGGCGCAATCAAGAGCTAGCACTTCGCGAAGAGATTCAAGAGCGGAATTACCAACCAAAATCTTTTGTTTGCACAACTATGAGGAAGAGAAGAAGATCGCTATGGCATCCCTTGAGTTCCAAGACTATGTGCTCATATGGTGGGAACAAGTCCTTGAGCGTCGAGAAGCAAGAGGTGAACCACCAATCACCACTTGGGCTCAAATGAAAGATGTCATGCGAGCACGCTTTGTGCCAACCTACTACAACTGCGATCTCTTCAAGAAGATCCAACTCCTCAAGCAACGGACAAAGAGTGTTGAGGAATACTACAAGGAAATGGAGATAGCCATGATAAGAGCCAATGTCACGGAAGATGATGAGCAAACTATGGCCCGTTTCTTGAATGGCCTCAATCATCCCATCAAGAATTTGTTCCATACAATTTGTTCCATACAAAGGGCGTTGTGAAGGAACGTTCTGTGCGTGTCATCATAGACGGAGGGAGCTACAACAACTTGGCTAGCATGGAGATGGTGGTGAAGCTCTCTCTCACCACAAGACCACATCCACATCCTTACTACATCCAATGGTTCAACAACAGCGGCAAGGTTAAGGTAACACGTACTGTTTGTGTGCATTTTAGTATCTCTATATATGCTGATTATGTTGATAGTGATGTGGTACCTATGCAAGCATGTTCCTTATTACTTGGTAGACCATGGCAATTTGATAAAATTCTATACACCATGGTAGAAATAATCAGTATACTCTTGTTCATAAGGATAAAAATATTACTTTGCTTCCTATGACTCCTTATTACATTTTGAATGATGATATTAATAGAGCTAATAAAGCAAAATAGGAGCAGAATAAGAGTGAAAATCAGATTGTGGCAAAATAATTTGAGCAACAAATGAAGCCTAATAATAAACCATCTAGTGTTGCTTCTGAAATTAAATTGAAAAGTGCATGTTTATTTGCCACCAAATCTGATATTGATGAGCTAGATTTCAACAAATCTGTTTGCTATGCTTTTGTGTGCAAAGAGGCATTATTTTCATTTGAGGACATGCCTTCCTCTTTGCCTCCTGCTGTCACTAACATTTTGCAGGAGTTCGCTGACGTCTTTCCACAAGACATGCCACCGGGATTACCGCCTATTCGAGGGATTGAGCATCTGATTGACTTAATTCCCGGTGCTTCACTGCCAAATCGTGCGCCATATCGTACGAATCCAGAGGAGACGAAGGAGATTATGCGTCAAGTACAAGAGCTTCTCGACAAAGGTTATATACGCGAATCCCTTAGTCATTGTGCTGTTCCTATTATTCTAGTGCCGAAAAAGGATGGTACATCGCGTATGTATGTTGATTGTAGAGGCATTAATAATATTACTATTCATTATCGTCATCCTATTCCTAGGCTAGATGATGTGCTTGATGAATTGAGTGGCTCTACAATATTCTCCAAAGTTGATTTGTAGTGGATACCATCAAATTCGTATGAAATTGGGGGATGAATGGAAAACAACATTTAAAACTAAGTTTGGATTATATGAGTGGTTAGTCATGCCTTTTGGGTTAACTAATGCACCTAGTACTTTCATGAGATTAATGAACGAAGTTTTACCTGCTTTCATTGGACGATTTGTGGTAGTTTACTTTGATGACATATTGATTTATAGCAGATCTTTGGAGGAACATTTGGAACATTTACGTGTTGTTTTTATTGCTCTACGTGATGCACGTTTGTTTGGTAACCTTGGGAAGTGCACCTTTTGCACCGACCGAGTGTATTTTCTTGGCTATGTTGTTACTCCACAGGGAATTGAAGTTGATAAAGCCAAGATTGAAGCCATTGAGAGTTGGCCGCAGGCCAAAACGGTCACACAAGTGAGGAGTTTTCTTGGCCTCGCTGGATTCTATAGGCGTTTTGTGCGAGATTTCAGCACCATTGTTACACCTCTCAATGAGCTTACAAAGAAGGATGATAGAGGCAAAGGTGTCCCGTCTTTCGATGAGATGGTGGATTTCGCTTTGGTGGAAGTCGACTTTGACGATCCGACTACGAACGTGCGAGGACGTCGCGCCTTAGCAATCGCTAAACCAACTCCGAGAGGTTATTGACCACGCCGGGGTACGATCAACCTGACCACGAGGGTCTGTTTCCTGCGAGCAAACGAAGAACAAGCAAGAAACTAAGATTGCAATCTGGATATTGCGAATATAAGATGAAAGCTTTATTGATCAAGGTGGGGTTCTGTGACGCCTTTGTCTGGTCGTTGAACACAAACGAAGTACGCGAAGTTGCAGCTATGGCGAACTTTTAATCTAAACAAAACCCAAAGTCTAAACGATGCCCTAAGGGCTGTATATATGGAGGAAGAGGGGGGGAATTTCGTGGCCCTTGGTGGAGGGGTCCGAAATCAACCCTATCTCTTGTTTCCCCACACATACGGACTCTAAAAATAGCCTATACTTATGTATTTCGAAATTACATGGGCCTGGCCCAATAATAAGGTGACGCAGCACCTAAAATAGCCTCGGGACGAAATTTATGAAGTGGCATC
>NC_041383.1:354187326-354226898 GCF_002162155.2 Triticum dicoccoides
AATTTTTTTTTTGACTGCCCGGACCCAAAAACTGGAAACGGGTCAAAAAAAACTTCCTATAATGGCACCTGTCTCAAAACACTCAGAAACACCTAAAAATAGGATAGCCAGAAATTTTTTCGAAAAATGCGTTTTCGAAAAATTTTGGGCCTAAACGGAGCGTGGCTACCCGACTCTTTTTTTTTTTCCGAAACCTACTACGGCAAGGAATCACGAATCGGAAACTAGATGGATCTCGAAAACAAACCTAATAAGCAAAGAACTCGGATTGGTGGTGGATATATGGTGGTGGTATATGGCAGCGGTGGTGGTAGCGGTGGTAGTATATGGATATGGATCGGTGGTGGTATATGGACACGGATTGGTGGTGGTATATGGATACGGATTCGGAGCGGTGGTGGTAGATGGCAGGGGCGATGATGATGGTGCGGCGGCGGCGTGACAACTTATGACCAGAACTCGAAACTCTAAAAGACTAGACTCTAAGACCAGCAACTAGACCGACGATGCAACCGCAAATTCAACAAAGCAAAACCCTAAAAAGATTATGCAAAGGCTCAGATTGGTTCGGATATGATGAACTAACCCTAATTTTTTTTGTGGCTTTTTCGTGGACTGTAGGTATGACGAACAGACTCGATCTAAACTATGAAAAACTGTAAAATCTCACCGAGCAACCTGGAAATCTGATACCACTTGATAGAGGCAAAGGTGTCCCGTCTTTCGATGAGATGGTGGATTTCGCTTTGGTGGAAGTCGACTTTGACGATCCGACTACGAACGTGCGAGGACGTCGCGCCTTAGCAATCGCTAAACCAACTCCGAGAGGTTATTGACCATGCCGGGGTACGATCAACCTGACCACGAGGGTCTGTTTCCTGCGAGCAAACGAAGAACAAGCAAGAAACTAAGATTGCAATCTGGATATTGCGAATATAAGATGAAAGCTTTATTGATCAAGGTGGGGTTCTGTGACGCCTTTGTCTGGTCGTTGAACACAAACGAAGTACGCGAAGTTGCAGCTATGGTGAACTTTTAATCTAAACAAAACCCAAAGTCTAAACGATGCCCTAAGGGCTGTATATATGGAGGAAGAGGGGGGGAATTTCGTGGCCCTTGGTGGAGGGGTCCGAAATCAACCCTATCTCTTGTTTCCCCACACATACGGACTCTAAAAATAGCCTATACTTATGTATTTCGAAATTACATGGGCCTGGCCCAATAATAAGGTGACGCAGCACCTAAAATAGCCTCGGGACGAAATTTATGAAGTGGCATCTTGTATATTTCGTCCAAGGCTTCATGCACCCATTATGGTGGCTTCAAAGTCCTGAAATCATCACTTGTAACTCCGTTCTTGTTTCCCTTGCGCACGCCATCATCTCCATGCTTGTTCTTGCTCCAATGTTCATCCTTCTCCAAGCTAGGCCCTTCATTTGTAAGCAAAACAAATGTATCCAATTTAGGCAGCATCATATTCTCATGAACATTAGAATCATTACCAAGAAACGAAAGTACCTGGTAATTTAGTTGGCGTGCACGAGCTCTAGTAATTGGTCCAGTATGTATAGCAGCAGGGGTTGTGGGTGTAACAATTGTATTGATGTCCTCATCAAAGGATGTGCCTTTTGTTTGGGGTACCACACAGGAAGAAGCCTTCACGGTGTTGAAAGATAAGTTGACACATGCTCCTTTACTCCAACTTCCTGATTTTAATAAGACTTTTGAGCTTGAATGTGATGCTAGTGGAATTGGATTAGGAGGTGTGTTATTACAAGATGGCAAACCTGTTGCATACTTTTCTGAAAAATTGAGTGGGTCTAGTCTGAATTATTCTACTTATGATAAAGAATTATATGCTCTTGTTCGGACTTTAGAAACATGGCAACATTATTTATGGCCCAAAGAATTTGTTATACATTCTGATCATGAATCTTTGAAACATATTAAAAGTCAAGCTAAACTGAATCGTAGACATGCTAAATGGGTTGAATTCATTGAGACTTTCCCTTATGTCATTAAACACAAGAAGGGTAAAGAAAATGTTATTGCTGATGCATTGTCTCGTCGCTATACTATGCTTTCACAACTTGACTTCAAAATATTTGGTTTGGAGACCATCAAAGATCAATATGTGCATGATGCTGATTTTAAAGATGTATTGCAGAATTGTAAAGAAGGAAGAACATGGAACAAGTTCGTCGTTAATGATGGATTTGTGTTCCGTTCTAACAAGCTATGCATTCCAGCTAGCTCCGTTCGTCTTTTGTTGTTGCAAGAGGCGCATGGAGGAGGACTAATGGGACACTTTGGCATGAAGAAGACGGAGGACGTACTTGCTACACATTTCTTTTGGCCAAAGATGAGACGGGATGTTGAGCGCTTTATTGCTCGCTGCACTACATGTCAAAAAGCTAAGTCACGACTCAATCCTCATGGTTTATATATGCCTTTGCCTGTACCTAGTGTTCCTTGGGAGGATATATCTATGGACTTTGTATTAGGTTTACCACGAACAAAGAAGGGGAGGGATAGCATATTTGTTGTCATGGATAGATTCTCGAAAATGGCACACTTTATACCATGTCATAAAAGCGATGATGTTGTTAATATTGTTGATTTGTTCTTCCGTGAAATTATTCGCTTGCATGGTGTGCCAAATACTATTGTTTCAGATCGTGATACTAAATTTCTTAGCCACTTTTGGAGATGTTTATGGGCTAAGTTGGGGACTAAACTGCTTTTTAGTACTACTTGTCACCCCCAAACTGATGGACAAACTGAAGTAGTCAATAGAACATTGTCTACTATGCTTAGGGCTGTTTTGAGGAATAATAAGAAAATGGGGAAGAATGCTTGCCTCATATTGAATTTGCTTATAATCGTTCATTGCATTCTACTACTAAGATGTGCCCTTTTGAAATTGTGTATGGTTTCCTACCTCGTGCACCTATTGATTTGTTGCCTCTTCCATCTTCGGAGAAGGTTAATTTTGATGCTAAACAAAATGTTGAATTGATTTTAAAAATGCATGAGTTAACTAAGGAAAACATTGAGCGTATGAATGCTAAATATAAACTTGCTAGAGATAAAGGTAGAAAACGTGTTGTGTTTGCACCTGGAGATCTTGTTTGGTTATATTTGCGTAAGGATAGATTTCCTGATTTGCGCAAATCAAAGCTAATGCCACGTGCTGATGGTCCTTTTAAGGTGTTAGAGAAAATAAATGATAATGCATATAAACTTGAGATGCCTGTAGATTTTGGGGTCCCTCCCACTTTTAACATTGCAGATTTGAAGCCTTATTTGGGTGAGGAAGATGAGCTCCCGTCGAGGACGACTTTATTTCAAGAAGGGGAGGATGATGAGGACATCAATACCATTGTTACACCCACAACCCCTGCTGCTATACATACTGGACCAATTACTAGAGCTCGCGCACGCCAATTAAATTACCAGGTACTTTCGTTTCTTGGTAATGATTCTAATGATCATGATAATATGATGCTGCCTAAATTGGATACATTTGTGTTGCTTACAATTGAAGGGCCTAGCTTGGAGAAGGATGAACATTGGAGCAAGAACAAGCATGGAGATGATGGAATGCGCAAGGGGAACAAGAATGGAGTTACAAGTGATGATTTCAAGACGTTGAAGCCACCATAATGAGTGCATGAAGCCTTGGACGAAATATACAAGATGCTACTTCAGAACTTTTGTCCAGAGGCTATTCTAGGTGCCGCGTCACCTTATTATTGGGCCAGGCCCATGTATTTTCAAAATACTTGAGTATAGGCTGTTTTTAGAGTCCATATGTGTGGGGAAACAAGAGATAGGGTTGGTTTCAGACCCCTTCCCCAAGGGCCACGAAATTCCCCCCTCTTCCTCCATATATACAGCCCTTAGGGCGTCGTTTAGAATTTGGGTTTTGTTTAGATTAAAGTTCACCATAGCTGCAACTTCGCATACTTCGTTTGTGTTCAACGACCAGACAAAGGCGTCATAGAACCCACCTTGATCAATAAAGCTTTCATCTTATATTCGCAATATCCAGATTGCAATCTCAGTTTCTAGCTTGTTCTTCGTTTGCTCACAGGAAACCGACCCTCGTGGTCAGGTTGATCATGCTCCGGCGTGGTCAATAACCTCTTGGAGTTGGTTTAGCGATTGCTAAGGCGCGATGTCCTCGCACGTTCGTAGTCGGATCGTCAAAGTCGACCTCCACCAAAGCGATATCCATCATCTCATCGAAAGACGGGACACCTTTGCCTCTATCAAGCCATCCTCATGTTGGAAAAGAATTGTCATTTCTGGGGCTTCTTAAGCGCAACTGCAATGATATGGGGGAGCTCATGGCGGCTCTCGTCAAATATGCCAACTTTGATAGTACTAAAGACCCTGAGTCTGATGAGGAGAAAGCGGGCAAAGGAAAAGGAGTGGCAATGCAAAGGGACAGCATAATGCGGCGAGTCAAGGTGGCAACAGTAAGCGCAAGGCAGACGGCGGTTTAGATTTTGTGGCTAACACCAGTGTGTGGAACAATAATCAGCGTCGTAAGGGGAAAACATCAACGCCCCGATTTGGAGGGCCGAAGTTCAACCTTGAGGCCATGATGATCAGCATTGCCCAAAGCACGGCACCCAAGAGAAGCCGACCAGCCAATGTGGAAGGATTGCTTCATCATGAGGTAGTATGGAAACTCTAATTTTTTCCAGAATAATCATGGCCCGCATGGCGGCTCAGGATCTGGCTCTCACGGGCCCAGCTTTGGAGGTGGCGGTTCAAGCTCTGGTTTCCAGGGCCAAGGCAATCAAGGTGGCTTTAATCAGCAATCTGGTCAAGGGAATCAGCAACAGCAATCCAGTTATCAGAGCAATCCAAAGCAGCTAAACAGTGGTCAATATCATGTGTTCACCATGAGTGTGTGCAAACGAGACCAGAAAATCCATAAGCGGGCGGTGAACTCAGTTGAGCCAGCGTGCCTCGATATTTGAGTTGGTCTGAGCAGCCTATTACATGGAGCCGTGAGGATCACTCGCCCTGGGTTGGTGGTTGCTCCTCAGGTAGGTGGGTACAAGCTTACAAAGGTGCTCATGGATGGGGGCAGTTGTATCAATATCCTTTACTATGATACTTTTCGTCGTATGGATTTGACTAACAAAGATCTCAAGACGTCTTCTACTATTTTCCATGGGGTGGTGCCTGGTAAGTCGGCATATCCGATGGGTAAGATAACCCTGGAAGTGACTTTTGGCAATGACCATGATTCTAGAGCTGAAAAAATGACCTTTGAGGTGGTCAAGATCAAAAGCATGTATCACGCTTTGTTCAGGCGGCCGGCTTATGCCAAATTTATGGCACGACCTTGTTATGTTTATTTGTAGCTTAAAATGCCGGGTCATAAAGGCACCATCATGGTGCAGGGTGATAGGAAGATCGCTCTGGATTGTGAAGTAGGTGATGCTGCGTATGCTGAGTCGGCTTGTGCCACCGAGGAGTTGAAGTTTTATAAAGTTAACGTTGACCCGGTAGATATGACACCTTTGAAGAAGCCAACTATAGAGAATGACCCCTTTTTGAAGTTTAAGTCGGCAGATGATACTAAGTTGGTTGATTTTGTTCTTGGCAACTCATCCAAGCAGTTCAGCATCAGTGCTAATATGGATCGAAAATAGGAAAGCGCGCTCATCGAGTTCATCCGTGAGAACCGGGACATCTTTGCATGGAAGCCTTCAGACATGCCAGGTGTACCGAGGGAACTCTCTGAGCACACTCTCAATATTGATCCCAAGTTTAAGCCGGTAAACAATTCCTTCGTTGTTTCAATGAAGAGATACGTAAGGCTATTGGTGAAGAGGTGGCCCGGCTCTTGGCCGCTGGATTCATCCTTGAAGTTTTTCATCCTGAGTGGTTGGCTAACCCGATGCTGGTGCTTAAGAAAAATGGCACTTCGCATATGTGTGTGGATTATACAGATCTTAATAAGGCTTGTCTGGCTAACCCTTTTGCTCTCCCTCGTATTGTTCAGATTATTGATGCTACGGCGGGTTCTGAGCATTTGAGTTTTCTGGATGCTTATTCTGGTTACCATCAGATAAAGATGGCGGTTAAGGACCAGGAGAAGACAACTTTCATCACACCCTTTGGAGCCTTATGCTATGTATCTATGCCTTTTGGGCTCAAGAGTGCCCAGGCGACTTATCAGCGGTGTGTTCAAAATTGTCTCCATAACCAGATCGGACGCAATGTTCACGCCTATGTGGATGATATTGTTGTGAAATCTAGAAAGAAAGAGACTTTGATAGATGATTTGAAAGAGACCTTTGACAATCTTCAGGTCTATAAGATGATGCTTAACCCGGCCAAGTGTGTCTTTGGCGTGCCAGCAGGCAAACTATTGGGTTTCTTGGTTTCTGAGAGAGGCATTGAAGCTAACCCGGAGAAATCAAGGCTATCACTTCTTTAGCTAAACTGGCATGTATAAATGACGTCCAGCGCTTGGCGAGTTGTATTGTGGCCTTGAGCCGGTTTATAAGCGGTCTGGGTGAAAAGGCCATCCCTCTTTATCAGATGATGAAGAAGACAGATCACTTTGTCTGGAGTGATGCGACCAATGAGGCATTTGAGGTGCTTAAAAAGCAACTGGCTTAGCCACCGGTTCTTGCAGCTCCTATTGAGAAGGATCCCTTGCCTTTATATGTGGCTACTAACAACAGAGATGTCAGTGTGGCAGTTGTGGTGGAAAGAAAAGAGTCAAGCAAGGTATATCCGGTTCAAAGGCTGGTTTATTATGTCAGTGAAGTGCACATTGAATCTAAGCAGAGATACCCACATTGGCATAAACTAGTTTATGGTGTGTTCATGGTTGGTCGTAAGCTGAAATAGTATTTCCTTGGTCATCCCATCATGATGGTCACTTCTGCTCCCCTAGGGGATATTATTCAAAACAGAGAAGCCAAAGGTCGGGTAGCCAAGTAGGCTATTGAGCTTGGACCTCATGGTTTGAAGTATATGCCTCGGACAGCTATCAAGTCTCAAGCACTTGTGGATTTCATCTATGACCGGACAGAGCTGCAGATGCCAGAGGAAAAGCCGGATAGCACATATTGGACTATTCACTTTGATGGATCCATGCAATTGGAAGGCTCGGGGGCTGAAGTTATTTTGACTTCCCCGCGAGGTGATAAATTTTGTTATGTTTTGAGGTTGATGTTCCCTTGTACTAACAATGCAGCTGAGTATGAAACCTTGCTCCATGGTCTTTGGATGGCTAAAAAAATGAATCTAAGTTGGGTGAGGTGTTTTCGCGACTCAGACTTGGTGGCTCAGCAAGTTTGAGGAACTTGGGGTTCAAAGGATCCACTCATGGCGGCTTATCTCCGCGAGATTGATGTTATTGTTGGTCATTTTAATGGTTATCAAGTGGAACATGTTGACCGCCAGAGAACTTCTTCAGACGGCCATGGCTCAATAGGCGGCTTATTCATACAGTCATGAACGGATTCACTGAACCCCGTGTCCAAGCCGGAGTTATAGCAGGCACATTGATTCACCGCCAGTGTCGAGCAGTGAGCAGCACCACCAGCCTCGTAGGCCTCATCCGCCGCATGCTGCTAATGATTCTCAGGCTTTGGTGGACCAGGGCAGAGCGCGGCATGAGGCTGAGCTGGCGGCTCAGCAACAATCTCTGGCTTACCCATTGGCGTCTCTGGAGGCAGGTGTGACCTCCAAAACCCTTGGCGTGCCATGTTTAGTGTCGGCTCTGCATAATGAGCGCTTGCGTAAGGATTTAAAGGGCCCTCGTAAGGTGCCTAATTACACGGAGGATCAACCCCCGGAAGCTTGGATTGAGAGTTATGAGAGGGCTATGGAGATGTTGCATGTTAGTGATGCTGCATGTGCTAAGTACTTCACCATGATGTTGGATGGGCCGGCACGTACCTGGCTGAAAGGATTGCCCGCTAACTCCATTAGATCATGGGTTGAGCTGAAGGCGCGTTTTATTCAAAATTTTAAAGACACATGCAAACAGCCTATGTCGATTCTAGAGTTAGACTCTTGTGTCAAGGGAGAAGGCGAGTCAACAACCAATTGGGTGTGCCAGACCTCAGCCGCTATCCACTCATCAGACAGTATCAATGCCGGTTCAGCCATCCTCATGTTGGAAAAGAATTGCCATTTTCTTCCTCTTAAACAGAAGTTGGGGCGGCTTAAGCACAACTGCGATGATATGGGGGAGCTCATGGCAGATCTCGTCAAACATGCCGACTTTGATAGTACTAAAGACCCTGAGTCTGATGAGGAGAAAGCAGGCAAAGGTAAAAGAGTGGCAATGCAAAGGGACAGCATAATGCGGCGAGTCAAGGTGGCAATGGTAAGCGCAAGGCTGACGGCGGTTTAGATTTTGTGGCTAACACCAGTGCACGGAACAATAATCAACGTCGTAAGGGGACAACATCAGCGCCCCGATTTGGAGGGCCGAAGTTCAACCGTAAGGCCATGATGATCAGCCTTGCCCAAAGCACGGCACCCAAGAGAAGCCGACCAGCCAATGTGAAGGATTGCTTCATCATGAGGGAGTATGGAAACTCTAATTTTTCCAGAATAATCATGGCCCGCATGGCGGCTCAGGATCTGGCTCTCATGGGCCCGACTTTGGAGGTGGCGGTTCAAGCTCTGGTTTCTAGGGCCAAGGCAATCAAGGTGGCTTTAATCAGCAATCTGGTCAAGGGAATCAGCAGCAACAATCCAGTTATCAGAGCAATCCAAAGTAGCTGAACAGTGGTCAATATCATGTGTTCACCACAAGTGTGTGCAAAGGAGACCAGAAAATCCATAAGCGGGCGGTGAACTCAGTTGAGCCGGCGTGCCTCGATATTTGAGTTGGTCTGAGCAGCCTATCACATGGAGCCGTGAGGATCATTCGCCCTGGGTTGGTGGTTGCTCCTCGGGTAGGTGGGTACAAGCTTACAAAGGTGCTCACGGATGGGGGCAGTAGTATCAATATCCTTTACTATGATACTTTTCGTCGTATGGATTTGACTGACAAAGATCTCAAGACATCTTCTACTGTTTTCCATGGGGTGGTGCCTGGTAAGTCGGCATATCCGGTGGGTAAGATAACCCTGGAAGTGGCTTTTCGCAATGACCATGATTCTAGAGCTGAAAAATGACCTTTGAGGTGGTCAAGATCAAAAGCATGTATCATGCTTTGTTCGGGCGGTCGGCTTATGCCAAATTTATGGCACGGCCTTGTTATGTTTATTTGCAGCTTAAAATGTTGGGTCATAAAGGCACCATCATGGTGCATGGTGATAGGAAGATCACTCTGGATTGTGAAGAAGGTGATGCTGCGTATTCTGAATCGGCTTGTGCCACCGAGGAGTTGAAGTTTTATAAAGTTAACGTTGACCCGGCGGATATGACACCTTTGAAGAAGCCAACTATAGAGAATGACCCATTTTTGAAGTTTAAGTCAGCAGATGACACTAAGTTGGTTGAATTTGTTCCTGGAAACTCATCCAAGCAGTTCAGCATCAGTGCTAATATGGATCGAAAATAGGAAAGAACGCTCATCGAGTTCATTTGTGAGAACTGGGACATCTTTGCATGGAAGCCTTAAGACATGCCAGGTGTACCGAGGGAACTCTCTGAGCACACTCTCAATATTGATCCCAAGTTTAAGCCGGTAAACAATTCCTTCGTCGTTTCAATGAAGAGAGACGTAAGGCTATTGGTGAAGAGGTGGCCCGGCTCTTGGCCGCTGGATTCATCATTGAAGTTTTTCATCCTGAGTGGTTGGCTAACCCGATGCTGGTGCTTAAGAAAAATGGCACTTGGCATATGTGTGTGGATTATACAGATCTTAATAAGGCTTGTTCGGCTAACCCTTTTGCTCTCCCTCGTATTGTTCAGATTATTGATGCTACGGCGGGTTGTGAGCGTTTGAGCTTTCTGGATGCTTATTCTGGTTACCATCAGATAAAGATGGCGGTTAAGGACCAAGAGAAGACAGCTTTCATCACTCCCTTTGGAGCCTTCTGCTATGTATCTATGCCTTTTGGGCTCTAGAGTGCCCAGGCGACTTATCAGCGTTGTGTTCAAAATTGTCTCCATAACCAGATCGGACGCAATGTTCATGCCTATGTGGATGATATTGTTGTGAAATCTAGAAAGAAAGAGACTTTGATAGATGATTTGAAAGAGACCTTTGACAATCTTCGGGTCTATAAGATGATGCTTAACCCGGCCAAGTGTGTCTTTGGCGTGCCAGTAGGAAAACCATTGGGTTTTTTGGTTTTTGAGAGAGGCATTGAAGCTAACCCAGAGAAATCAAGGCTATCACTTCTTTAGCTAAACCGGCATTTATAAATGACGTCCAGTGCTTGACGAGTTGTATTGCGGCCTTGAACCGGTTTATAAGCCATTTGGGTGAAAAGGCCATTCCTCTTTATCAGATGATGAAGAATACAGATCACTTTCTCTGGAGTGATGTGGCCAATGAGGCGTTTGAGGCGCTTAAAAAGCAACTGGCTTAGCCACCGGTTCTTGCAGCTCCTATTGAGAAGGATCCCTTGCTTTTATATGTGGCTGCTAACAACAGAGTTGTCAGTGTGGCAGTTGTGGTGGAAAGAAAAGAGTCTAGCAAGGTATATCCGGTTCAAAGGCTGATTTATTATGTCAGTGAAGTGCTCATTGAACCTAAGGAGAGATACCCACATTGGCAGAAACTAGTTCATGGCGTGTTCATGGCCGGCCGTAAGTTGAAACATTATTTCCTTGGTCATCCCATCACGATGGTTAGTTCTGCTCCCCTAGGGGATATTATTCAAAACAGAGAAGCCACAGGTCGGGTAGCCAAGTGGGCTATTGAGCTTGGACCTCATGGTTTGAAGTATATGCCTTGGGCAGCTATCAAGTCTCAAACACTTGTGGATTTCATCAATGACCGGGCAGAGCTGCAGATGCTGGAGGAAAAGCCGGATAGCACATATTGGACTATTCACTTTGATGGATCCAGGCAATTGGAAGGCTCGAGGGCTGAAGTTATTTTGACTTCCCCACGAGGTGATAAATTTTGTTATGTTTTGAGGTTGATGTTCGCTTGTACTAACAATGCAGCTGAGTATGAAGCCTTGCTCCATGGTCTTCGGATGGCTAAAGAGATGAATCTCAGCCGGGTGGGGTGTTTTCGTGATTCAGACTTGGTGGCTCAGCAAGTTTCAGGAACTTGGGATTCAAAGGGTCCACTCATGGCGGCTTATCGCCGCGAGGTTGATGCTATTGTTGGTCATTTCAAGGGTTATCAAGTGGAGCATGTTGACCGCAGGAAAAATGAGGTTGTTGCTGCTTTAAGCCGGCTAGGCTCCTAGCGTAAGCCGGTACCACCTAATATTTTCCTTGATATTCTGCATAATCCTTCGGCTAAATTGCCTACCACTACAAAAAAAGACACATCCGTGACATTTTGGGACGAACAAAAAAATTGTCAAATTTATGACACTTCTATGATGATAATTGTGACAAAACCCGGTAACATCATAAATGTGGTGGGCTCCTACTTCTATGGCAAAAAATAATGACAGAAAATGGGCTTTTCATCCTAGGCGGGCCGGAGACGTAGCTGCATGGCATTCTTTGGGTCGTCCATGACGGAAAAAACCGTGGTAGAAGCGAGGGCGAGGTAAATATCGGGGAGTTCCCGGTTACGGTGGGTGGTCGGGGGCCGAGCGATGCGCGTTTCTCTCGTACACATATGTGCGTGGGTGCGAGGCGTTGGGCTCTAACTGAACCCGAGCGAGGCGTTCGCCTAACTGAACCCGAGCGATTGCACTGCAGGCTACATGATGTAGGGTAGAACCCTAGAGGCCGATCTTTCATGTTTGGAGGGGAATCCTACCAAGAACATGAAGAACACGGGAGGGGAAATGAGGGGAACACGAGGAAAACACAAGAGAAAACAGTCAACCAATAAGAAGATAGTCACACATGTGCTAGATCCTCTAATCACAAAAGGGTTCAAGATCCAAATCCAACAAGGGACGATACAAAGGGTAACCGGTTCTTCTCCATGAGGAGGTCTTGAAGATGGTCTTCTCCAGATGGAGGTCTTGAATCCAAGAGGATCTTCTCCGAAGAGGTGTCGGTCCCTCGCGATGGAGTAGATCTGGGTGGATGAGCAAGGCTCTATCTCAAAGTATGAGCTATCACAATGCTAACCCTAATACGAAGCTAGGAGACAAGTATATATTGTCCAAGGGGTAAATGGGAGGTACATGGGGTGAAACCCCTCTCACTGCACGCAGGCAGGCCGGTAGTACTGGTCTTGTGGGCGGTCGTACCGCTAGGAGCTTAGGTGCTGCTTCCTAGAGGTGTTCTCAGAAGGGATTAGCAGTAGTACCGGTGGTTGGGGCGGTAGTACCGGTCTTTTGGCAGTTACCGGTATAAACCGGGGCGATACCGGCCTTGTACCGTTTGATTACAGAAGGATGGCCGGTAGTTGCGCGGTAGTTGAGAGGTAGTATCGGTGGACCAGCAGTTGACCGGTTGTACCTCTTTCTCTGCGCTAGGAAAATCCCTCTCCATGCTCTTGATGTTCATCTTGCATCGTAACTTCTCCTTGGTTGCTTTCTTGGTACCTAAGCACACAAAGCATCTCCGTTTGATGTAGTAGCCATGTTGCAAGTGGGTCAAAGGGAAGTTCAACAAGGAGAGAGTTAACCTCGGATTGAATAGCACGTGCTCGAGCTCTTGTCATGGGTCCACTTGGAGCTTGAGTAGTCGAAGTAGTGTCCATGGGGATAACCGTAGGATGCTCCGCATCATCTCCTCCCCTTTGGGAAAGATCCAACCTCGGATCGTAATCCTCATCACCATGGTATGGGGAGAGATCATTGACGTTGAAAATGTCGCTCACGGAGTACTTGTCATGTGGGATGTCGATCTTGTAGGCATTGTTGTTGTAGCGTTCAAGCACCTTGAAGGGTCCATCGTCTCGTGGTAGAAGTTTGGACTTGCATTCGTTGGGGAAGTGTTCCTTTCGAAGGTGTAGCCACACAAGATCTCCAATGTTGAATATCATGGGTTGCTTGTTGATGTTGAGCTTGGTCGCGAGTCGTTGTACTTGGCGCTCGATGGTGTGCCTTGTATCTTCATGCATCTTCTTGAGGTAGTTCACTCGGGCGCTCGCGTCCATGTTGGTGCGCTCTTGTAGTGGTAGAGGAAGAATGTCCAATGAGGACAATGGGTTGAAGCCGTAGATGACCTCGAAGGGGGACGTGCCGGTAGTTGAATGTCTAGCTCAGTTGTAGGCGTACTCGGCGATGGGTAGACACTCCTCCCACTCCTTGATGTTCCCATTGATCAACACGTGAAGTAGAGTGGAGAGTGTATGGTTTGTCACCTCCGTTTGGCCGTCGGTTTGAGGATGGTATGCCGAAGAGAACAAGAGCTTGATTCCGAGCTTGGCGCATAGAGTCTTCCACAAGTAACTCAGGAACTTGACGTCGCAGTCCGAGACAATCGTTTTGGGCACTCCATGTAGACGCAAGATTTCCCTACAAAAGATATTCGCAATATGTGAAGCATCGTCTATCTTGTTGCATAGGATAAAATGAGCCATTTTAGAGAATCGGTCCACAACAACAAACACGGAATCCTTTCCATTTTGAGTTCTAGGAAAACCAAGTACAAAGTCCATGCTAATGTCTTCCCAAGGAATAGGAAGGGGCATGTAAAGACCATGGGATTGAGCTTTAGACTTAGCTTTGCGACATGTAGAGCATCGATTGGTGAAGCGTGAGACGTCGCAGAACATCTTGGGCCAAAAGTTGTTCTTGGAGAGCGTGGCAAATGTCTTGTCACGTCCAAAGTGTCCCATGAGTCCACCTCCATGAGCCTCTTGCAAAAGGAGAAAACAAAGAGAAGTCTCGGGAATGCAAAGTTTGTTAGCTCCCATAAGATAATCATCCTTGATGTAATATCTTTCCCAAGATGTATGCGTCAAACACTTAGCATAAGGAGTAGCAAAGGTAGGATCATTCGCATACAGGTCTTTTATGTGCGCAAAGCTAACATTCAACTCAAGTTTAGTGACAAGCGTGCATATGCTGGAAAGGGCATCCACCACTACGTTTTCCTTACCCTTGATGTACTTGATGACATAAGGAAAAGACTCTATGAATTCACTACATTTTGCATGACGCTTGTTTGACTTAGTTTGTCCTTTTAAGTACTTAAGAGTTTCATGATCGGTATGAATGATAAATTCTTGAGGGCGAAGATAATATTCCCATTCACGCAAAACTCGCACTAAAGCATATAGCTCTTTGTCATAGATGGGGTAATTGAGTTGCGCTCTAGAAAGTTTTTCACTAAAATATGCTATGGGGCGCTTTGTCTTGCGTTAACACACCTCCTATGCCATTACCGCTAGCATCACAATGAATCTCAAAGGGTTTGTCAAAGTTGGGTAAAGCAAGCACGGTAGTATGAGTAAGCAAATTCTTAAGCTCATTAAATGCGGTATCTTGGGATGGTCCCCAAACAAAAGGCGCATTTTTCTTACTCAAAGAATGTAAAGGAGAAGCAATGGTACTAAAATCCTTCACAAAGCGATGATAGAAACCGGCTAAACCAAGAAAACTACGCACTTGTTGCAAGTTGGTTGGTTGGGGCCAAGTTTTAATAGCATTGATCTTAGATTCATCTACATGAACACCCTTAGAAGACACAAGAAAACCCAAGAAAACAAGCTTATCAACACCAAAAAGGCATTTTTCCACATTAGCATAAAGGCACTCTTTCCTAAGGGTTTGCAACACGGTTCTAAGATGGGTGACATGCTCTTTGAGGGATTTGCTAAAGACAAGATCATCATCAAAATAGACCACAACAAATACACCAATATAGGGATGAAGAACAAAGTGCATGACTCACATGAAAGTACCGGGTGCTTCGGATAAACCCATTGGCATAACTAGCCATTCATATAAGCCAAATTTGGTCTTAAATGTAGTTTTCCATTCATCACCTTCCTGGATGCGTATTTGATAGTAGCCACTCTTAAGATCAATCTTAGAGAAAATGGTGGCTCTGCTAAGCTCATCAAGCATATCATCTAAGCGTGGGATAGGATAGCGATATCTAACAGTGATAGCATTTATGGGACGGCAATCGGAAACCATTCTACAAGTACCGTCTTTCTTTGGAACTAGTATGACCGGAACGGCACAAGGGCTCAAACTTTCACGTACTTGACCGTTGTCAATTAGTTGTTGCACTTGCCATTGGATCTCCTTAGTTTCCTCGGGGTTGATGCGGTAGGGAGCCTTGTTAGGAAGAGGTGCTTCGGGGATGAGGTCGATTCGGTGCTCAATGCCTCTTAGTGGTGGTAGACCTGGAGGTAGCTCATCGGGGAAAACATCTTGGAATTCCTGCAAAAGACAAGACAACACTAAAGGTAGATCGTGAGAGGTGTTAGTTTTTGGTGCCTCGTCCTTGCACACAAGGACAAAGTGCCTAACACTCGATGGGTTCTCACACACTTCTCTCATCTCACTTTTGGTGGCAAATAGGACGAAGTTTTTCTTGTCGCTCATCGTGGAGGCACTCGGTTTTGGCTTGTGGCTCTCACTCTCTTTTGGGTGGATCACTCTGTCACTCTTTTCTCCACGATGGGAGGCTTGCGTGTCGGCGATCACTTGACTAGGAGACACAGGTCGTAGCACATATTCCTTACCTTTCATCTTGAAGCTATAGTGATTGGTACGCCCGTTGTGGATGACGCCGCGGTCAAATTTCCATGGTCGACCAAGAAGGAGGTGGAAAACAGACATTGGGACGACATCACACTCCAAAGTGTCTTCATATGCTCCAATTTTGAAGGAGACTTGGACCGTATGCTCAACTCGTATAGTGCCGGAATCGCTTAGCCATTGGACCTTGTAGGGGAGTGGATGCTTCATCTTGACCAATTGTAGCTTGGAGCATAGTTCTTCACTTGCCAAGTTGTGACAACTACCTCCATCGATGATGACCTTGGCAAACCTTCCGTTGATGCCGGCCTTGGTGTGGAAGATGTGGCATCTTTGGTCTTCGTCTTGTTGATGTTGAAGAGTCAAGACTTTAGAGACAACGAGAGCGGGGCTTGAATCCTCATCACAAAAGACTTGATCATCTTCATCTTCGTTCACGCGCCGGTGCATGGCCACTTGCTCAATGGCTTCCATTTCCTCTTCACTCATGGAGTCATAGGTTCCATCATCGTTGAGGATCATAGTGCGCTTGTTGGTGCACTCATAGGATTTGTGGCCTCGTCCACCGCAAGTGAAACACTTGAAGGAGCTTTTCTTGATGGTCTCATCGGTTGGAGTAGATGACGAAGCGCGCGGCTTGAAGTTGCTTGTAGTAGGAGGACGACTTGAGGTTTTCGAAGCTTTCTTGTAACTCGACTTGTCGCCATTGCTTGTAGATGGCTTGGTTGAGGAAGAAGTTGGAGGAGGCGTTGAAGCTTGGTTGTTGGAGAAGCCGTAGCTCTTGGACAAGTACTTGGCGTACTTGAAGTCATCTTGCACTTGACGTTCCGCTTTGGTAGCTTGATGCACGAGCTCAATGAGGTTGGTGTAAGAGCCAAAGTCTCCTCATCATAGTCACTAGCGGACTCATACCCACCATCCTTCATAGCAATCATCACATGCTGAGATTTGCATTCTCTCGCATAATGACCTCTTCCCTTACAACGGTGATAAATAATATCACTTGTGTGCCCTGCTGATGCCATCGAAGAAGAAGAACTCTATGTAGGCCCGGCAGGTGCGCTCTTGGCAAATAATGGTGGTTGTGCCTGCTTTCTTGTATCACGGCTGGAGGTGGCACCTGATGGAGGTGCTGGTGCGGTTGAAGTAGAAGATGCACGGGGTGTCCATGATGAAGGGCGGCCTGCAGAAAAGTTAGTTCGCGCCAATACTTGTCGATCCTGCACTTCACGTTCAGCTTTACAAGCAAGATGGAATAAACGAGTGATATATACTCCTTATACTCTAGAATGGTCTGAATTTCTCTATTTAATCCACCCATAAAACGTGCAAGCATAGCTTCATTCTCCTCAACAATACCACATCTAATCATGCCAGTTTGTAAAACTGATAATATTATTCTACAGAATCTTTTCCTTGTCTTAAACGCTGCAATTTTTGAAGCAATTCACATTGATAATATGGTGGAACCCAATGAGTACGCATAGCAGTTTTCAAAGCAGCCCAAGTAGTTGGAATAGGATATAATCTACAATGTTCGGACCACCATACACATGCAAAACTAGTGAAAGCACAAACAGCAGCAGCAACCCGTCTCTCCTTGGGATATTGTAAACGTGTAAAACGTTGTTCAGTTTCTAACTCCCAAGTAAGATATATATCAGGAACATATCTACCCTCAAATGGAGGAATATTCAATTTCAGTTTAGGAATATGGTCATTATCTCGTACCTGAGGTGGTGGTGCAGGCCTACTGTTGCGAATATATACCTGAGGTCGACCTGCTGGTGGTGGTGCTGGTGGCTGCACGTAGTTTTGATTTTGGTCAACCTCATCCTCGTAATAGTCCTCCACCTCTGCAGTAACAGCAGGAGCTACAGAAGCACCAACAGCAGTAGCAGCGGCACCAGAATTTTGTCCTGGCTCAATAGGAACACGCTGTGCTCGCCCTACTGCATCACGGCGTAGAGCTGGTTGTGGGAGACGTTTGAGTAATTCATCAAACTTAGCGTCCAACTTGGTGTCAATTGACTTCTCAATGTCATCCATCTTCTCCATTGCCTTTCCAAAGCTGGCCATCACGTCTTCCACCTGTTGACCCAACATTTGATGAAACTTATCATGAAGCTCCTTGTTCGTCATGTTCTCCCAGTCAATCTCGTCGGCTTGTGTTCCTGCCATAGTTAGCAGCAATAGAAACAGACAAGAATATGATCCTACAAACTACTGGAATATGATGGTGGTGGGGTGTCACAAACCCGTCAAGCGAATCTCAAATTCTTACCAGTTCTTACCCAGCAGCAGGTGGTGATCGGCAACCATTGTAGTCAAAACTCTCAAAGCTTGGATAGAGCGATTACCAGGGAGAGTCAAACGCACGACGTAGATGTATGTTGAGCTGGGAAGGCTTATAATATGGTTGCAAAAAGGGTCAGCAATAATCAATTAAGAGATGCAAAGTCGAATAAACGCTCAACGACGATACTGTGCTGGTCCTAGGCTAGACCGTGCTAGAGACGCGAGCCTAGAACACTAACAAAATCACGGCGCAGCACGTAATCAAGGGAGGAGCACACTCTGTATTTTTTTCTCTTTTTATCACTTTTTCCCACTTTTTTTCCTCTTTTTCCTCTTTTTTTTTGCTTCGCAACATTTTTTTTCCAAAAAGTCTACAAATGGCCTAAAAACTGCCTAGCCAAACTTTTCCAGACTTATTTTTTTTTGAAACTGGAACTATTTTTCTTGTATGGGAAGCACGGAAGTTGGGGAATCCGACTTGTTGACGATTCATAGTATCGCGTGCTCGGGAACTCAAAGATAAAGGAACAAATACTGGACTCGGACTAGGACTGGTGGCGGAGATGAATCTGGTGGCACTCGCACTGGTGATGGTATATGACGGTGGTATATGTGGACTCGGATTGGTGGTGGTATATGAACTCGGATTGGTGGTGGTATATGGACGCGGATTGGTGGTGGTATATGGACTCGGATAAGTAGTGGATAAGCTGTGGTGGTATATGGCAGGGCGATGATGATGGTGCAGCGGCGGCATGAACACCCGTGAACAGAACTCGAAACTCTAAAGACTAGACGCTAAGACCAGCAACTTGACACGACGAAGCAACCGCAAATTCAACAACGCAAATAAAGAAAAGATTATGCAAAGGCTCAGATTGGTTCGGATAGGATGAACTAACCCTAATTTTTTTGGCTTTTTCGTGGACAATAGGTATGAAGAAACAGATTCGATCTAAACTACGAAAAATTGTATAATCTCACCGAGCAACCTGAAAATCTGATACCACTTGATAGAGGCAAAGGTGTCCCGTCTTTCGATGAGATGATGGATATCGCTTTGGTGGAGGTCGACTTTGATGATCCGACAACGAACGTGCGAGGACGTCGCGCCTTAGCAATTCCTAAACCAACTCCGAGAGGTTATTGACCACGCCGGAGCACGATCGACCTGACCACGAGGGTATGTTTCCTGCGAGCAAACGAAGAACAAGCTAGAAACTGAGATTGCAATCTGGATATTGCGAATATAAGATGAAAGCTTTATTGATCAAGGTGGGGTCCTGCGACGCCTTTGTCTGGTCGTTGAACACAAACGAAGTACGCGAAGTTGCAGCTATGGCGAACTTTAATCTAAACAAAACCCAATGTCTAAACGACGCCCTAAGGGCTGTATATATGGAGGAAGAGGGGGGGATTTCGTGGCCCTTGGGGAAGGGGTCTGACACCAACCCTATCTTTTGTTTCCCCACACATACGACTCTAAAAACAACCTATACTCAAGTATTGCGAAAATACATGGGCCTGGCCCAATAATAAGGTGACGCAACACCTAGAATAGCCTCTGGACGAAAGTTCTGAAGTAGCATCTTGTATATTTCGTCCAAGGCTTCATGCACTCATTATGGTGGCTTCAACATCCTAAAATCATCACTTGTAACTCCATTCTTGTCCCCCTTGCGCATGCCATCATCTCCATGCTTGTTCTTGCTCGAATGTTCATCCTTCTCCAAGCTAGGCCCTTCATTTGTAAGCAAAACAAATGTATCCAATTTAGGCAGCATCATATTCTCATGATCATTTGAATCATTACCAAGAAACGAAAGTACCTAGTAATTTATTTGGCGTGCGCAAGCTCTAGTAATTGGTCCAGTATGTATAGCAGCAGGTGTTGAGGACATCAATACCATTGTTACACCCACAGCCCCTGCTGCTATACATACTGGACCAATTACTAGAGCTCGCGCACGCCAATTAAATTACCAAGTACTTTCGTTTCTTGGTAATGATTCTAATGTTCATGAGAATATGATGCTGCCTAAATTGGATACATTTGTTTTGCTTACAAATGAAGGGCCTACCTTGGAGAAGGATGAACATTGGAGCAAGAACAAGCAAGGAGATGATGGCATGCGCAAGGGGAACAAGAACGGAGTTACAACTGATGATTTCAGGACTTTGAAGCCACCATAATGAGTGCATGAAGCCTTGGACGAAATATACAAGATGCCACTTCATAAATTTTGTTGAGAGGCTAATCTAGGTGCGGCGACACCTTATTATTGGGCCATGCCCATGTAATTTCGAAATACATAAGTATAGGCTATTTTTAGAGTCCGTATGTGTGGGGAAACAAGAGACGGGGTTAGTTTCGGACCCCTCCACCAAGGGCCACAAAAATCACCCCCTCTTCCTCCCTATATACAGCCCTTAGGGCACCGTTTAGACTTTGGGTTTTGTTTAGATTAAAGTTCGCCATAGCTGCAACTTCGCGTACTCCGTTTGTGTTCAACGACCAGACAAAGGCGTCACAGAACCCCACCTTGATCAATAAAGCTTTCATCTTATATTCGCAATATCCAGATTGCAATCCCAGTTTCTTGCTTGTTCTTCGTTTGCTCGCAGGAAACAGATCCTCGTGGTCAGGTTGATCGTGCTCTGGCGTGGTCAATAACCTCTCGGAGTTGGTTTAGTGATTGCTAAGGCGCAACGTCATCGCACGTTCGTAGTCGGATCGTCAAAGTCAACTTCCACCAAAGCAATATCCATCATCTCATCGAAACACGGGACACCTTTGCCTCTATCAAGTGGTATCAGATTTCCAGGTTGCTCGGTGAGATTTTACAGTTTTTCGTAGTTTAGATCGAGTCTGTTCTTCATACGTACAGTCCACGAAAAAGCCACAAAAAAATTAGGTTTGTTCATCATATCCGAACCAATCTGAGCCTTTGCATAATATTTTAGGGTTTTGCTTTGTTGAATTAGCGGTTGCATCGTCGTGTCTAGTTGCTGGTCTTAGCGTCTAGTCTTTTAGAGTTTCGAGTTCTGGTTATAAGTTGTCATGCCGCCACCGCACCATCATCATCGCCCCTGCCACCTACCACCACCGCTCCGAATCCGTATCCATATACCACCACCAATCCGTATCCATATACCACCACCGATCCATATCCATATACTACTACCGCTACCACCACCGCTGCCATATACCACCACCATATATCCACCACCAGTCTGAGTTCCTTGCACATTCGGTTTGTTTTCGAGATCCATCAAATTTCCGTTTCGTGTTTCCTTGCCTGAGTAGGTTTCGAAAAAAAAAGAGTCCGGAAACCACCCTCCGTTTAGGCCCAAAATTTTCGAAAAACGCACTTGACAAATTTTTTTCTGGCTATCCTATTTTTAGGTGTTTCTAAGCGTATTGAGAGAGTCGCCATTATAGAAAGTTTTTTTGACCCGTTTCCAGTTTTTGGGTCCGGGCAGTCGGAAAAAAATTGGTCGAAAAAAATTCCGTGCCTATCCTGTTCTCTTGACTTGGGAAGAGTTTTGAGACACTCGCCATTATAGTGACTTTCGAAAAAAAAGGAGCGCGAAAAAAAGAAAAAAGAGCGCAAAAAAAAGAGCGCAAAAAAAAGAGTGAAAAAAATTCAGAGTGTGCTTCTCCCTTGTTTCCATGCAGCGTCGTGATTTTGTTAGTGTTCTAGGCTCGCGTCTCTAGCACAGTCTAGCCTAGGACCAGCACAGTACCGCCGTTGAGCGTTTATTCAACTTTGCATCTCTGAATTGATAATTGCTGACCCTTTTTTGCTACCATATTATAAGCCTTCCCAGCTCCACATACATCTACGTTGTGCGTTTCTCTCTCCCTGGTAATCGGTCTATCCAAGCTTTGAGAGTTTTTGACTACAACGGTTGCCGATCACCACCTGCTGCTGGGTAAGAACTCGTAAGAATTTGAGATTTGCTTGACGGGTTTGTGATACATCACCACCACTTCTTAGTAGTCTGTAGGATCATATTCTTGTGTGTTTCTGTTTGCTGCTAACCATGGTAGGATCACAAGCCGATGAGACTGATTGGGAGAACCTGACGAACAAACAGCTACATGATAAATTTCAGCAAATGATGAGTGGAAAGGTGCAAGATGTGCTAAACAGATTTGACGAGGCCATGGAGAAGATAGATGGCATTGAGAAGACGTTCGAAACAAAGCTTGATAGCAAGTTTAATGAATTGCTCGTGCGTTTTCCACAACCACCACCAGCTGCACCTATCGCACCTCTGCAACAGCAACAACAACAACAACAACGCCCCCTTCCGAATCAGTATGGACGAGCGAAGCGTGTTCGTCTTGAGGATGGCCAAACTTCTGGTGCTGTTGTACCTGTTGTTGATGCTTCTTTGCCTCCTTCTACTGCTGCTGCTAGTACCCAGGAGGATGATGAGTATGCGGGCAATTATGAGGATGAGGTTGATCAAAATCAAAACTACGTGCAGCCACCAGCACCACCACCAGCAGGTCGACCTCAGGTATTTATTCGCAATGGTAGGCCTGCACCACCACCTCAGGTACGAGATCATGACCATGTTCTTAAACTGAAATTGAATATTCCACCATTTGAAGGTAGATATGTTCCTGATATATATCTTACTTGGGAGTTAGAAACTGAACAACGTTTTACATGTTTGCAATATCCCGAGGAGAGACGGGTTGCTGCTGCTGTTTGTGCTTTCACTAGTTTTGCATGTGTATGGTGGCCTGAACATTGTAGATTATATCCTATTCCAGCTACTTGGGCTGCTTTGAAAACTGCTATGCGTACTTGTTGGGTTCCACCATATTATCAACGTGAATTGCTTCAAAAATTGCAGCGTTTAAGACAAGGCAAAAATTCTGTAGAAGAATATTATCAGGAATTACAAACTGGCATGATTAGATGTGGTATTGTTGAGGAGAATGAAGCTATGCCTACACGTTTTATGGGTGGATTAAATAGAGAGATTCAGACCATTCTAGAGTATAAGGAGTATACTAATATCACTCGTTTATTTCATCTTTCTAGTAAAGCTGAACGTGAAGTGCAGGATCGACAAGCATTGGCGCGAACTAACTTTTCTGCAGGTCGACCTTCATCATGGACACCACGTGCATCTTGTACTTCAACTGCACCAGCACCTCCATCAGGTGCCATCTCCAGCCGTGATACAAGAAAGCAGACACAACCACCATTATCTTCCAAGAGCGCACCTGCCGGGCCTGCACATAGCTCTTCTTCTTCCATGGCATCAACAGGGCACACAAGTGATATTATTTGTCGTCATTGTAAGGGAAGAGGTCATTATGCACAAGAATGCAAATCTCAGCGTGTGACGATTGCTACTGAGGATGGTGGGTATGAGTCCGCTAGTGACTATGATGAGGAGACTTTGGCTCTTATTACACATGAAGAACACGGTGGAGATGATTCTGATCATGAGACACAATACATGGCTCCTGACGATGCTGACAGGTAGGAATGTTTAGTTGCTCAAAGTGTTTTGAGTGTGCAGGTCACACAAGCTGAGCAAAATTAGAGGATTAATTTGTTCCATACAAAGGGAGTTCTGAAGGAACGTTCTGTGCGCGTCATCATAGATGGAGGGAGCTGCAACAACTTGGCTAGCATGGAGATGGTGGAGAAGCTTTCTCTCACCACAAGACCACATCCACATCCTTACTACATCCAATGGTTCAACAACAGCGGCAAGGTTAAGGTAACATGTACTGTTCGTGTGCATTTTAGTATCTCTACATATGCTGATTATGTTGATTGTGATGTGGTACCTATGCAAGCATGTTCCTTATTACTTGGTAGACCATGGCAATTTGATAAAAATTCTGTACACCATGGTAGAAACAATCATTATACTCTTGTTCATAAGGATAAAAATATTACTTTGCTTCCTATGACTCCTGATTCCATTTTGAAAGATGATATTAATAGAGCTAATAAAGCAAAACAGGAGAAAAACAAGAGTGAAAATCAGATTGTGGCAAAAGAATTTGAGCAGCAAATGAAGCCTAATAGTAAACCATCTAGTGTTGCTTCTGAAATTAAATTGAAAAGTGCATGTTTACTTTCCACTAAATTTGATATTGATGAGCTAGATTTCAGCAAATCTGTTTGCTATGCTTTTGTGTGCAAAGAGGCATTATTTTCATTTGAGGACGTGCCTTCCTCTTTGCCTCCTGCTGTCACTAACATTTTGCAGGAGTTCGCTGATGTCTTTCCACAAGACGTGCCACCGGGATTACCTCCCATTCGAGGGATTGAGCATCAGATTGACTTAATTCCCGGTGCATCATTACCCAACCGTGCACCATACCGTACCAATCCAGAGGAGACGAAGGAGATTATGCGTCAAGTACAGGAGCTGCTCGACAAACGTTATATACGCGAATCCCTTAGTCCTTGTGCTGTTCCTATTATTCTAGTGCCGAAAAAGGATGGTACATCACGTATGTGTGTTGATTGTAGAGGCATTAATAATATTACTATTTGTTATCGTCATCCTATTCCTAGGCTAGATGATATGCTTGATGAATTGAGTGGCTCTACAATATTCTCCAAAGTTGATTTGCGTAGTGGATACCATCAAATTCGTATGAAATTGGGAGATGAATGGAAAACGGCATTTAAAACTAAGTTTGGATTATATGAGTGGTTAGTCATGCCTTTTGGGTTAACTAATGCACCTAGTACTTTCATGAGATTAATGAACAAAGTTTTACGTGCTTTTATTGGACATTTGTGGTAGTCTATTTTGATGATATACTGATTTACAGCAGATCTTTAGAGGAACATTTGGAACATTTACGTGCTGTTTTTAGTGCTTTACATGATGCACGTTTGTTTGGTAACCTTGGGAAGTGCACCTTTTGCACCGACCGAGTATCTTTTCTTGGCTATGTTGTTACTCCATAGGGAATTGAAGTTGATAAAGCCAAGATTGAAGCTATTGAGAGTTGGCCGCAGCCCAAAACGGTCACACAAGTGAGGAGTTTTCTTGGCCTCCCTGGATTCTATAGGCGTTTTGTGAGAGATTTCAGCACCATTGTTGCACCTCTCAATGAGCTTACAAAGAAAGATGTGCCTTTCCTTTGGGGTACCGCACAGGAAGAAGCCTTCACGGTATTGAAAGATAAGTTGACACATGCTCCTTTACTCCAACTTCCTGATTTTAATAAGACTTTTGAGCTTGAATGTGATGCTAGTGGAATTGGATTAGGAGGTGTGTTATTACATGATGGAAAACCTGTTGCATACTTTTCTGAAAAATTGAGTGGGCCTAGTCTGAATTATTCTACTTATGATAAAGAATTATATGCTCTTGTTCGGACTTTAGAAACATGGCAACATTATTTATGGCCTAAAGAATTTGTCATACACTCTGATCATGAATCTTTGAAACATATTAAAAGTCAAGCTAAACTGAATCGTAGACATGCTAAATGGGTTGAATTCATTGAGACTTTCCCTTATGTCATTAAACACAAGAAGGGTAAAGAAAATGTAATTGCTGACGCATTGTCTTGTCGCTGTACTATGCTTTCACAACTTGACTTCAAAATATTTGGTTTGGAGACCATCAAAGATCAATATGTGCATGATGCTGATTTTAAAGATGTATTGCAGAATTGTAACAAAGGTAGAACATGGAACAAGTTCGTCGTTAATGATGGCTTTGTGTTTCGTTCTAACAAGCTATGCATTCCAGCTAGCTCCGTTCGTCTTTTGTTGTTGCAGGAGGCGCATGGAGGAGGATTAATGGGACACTTTGGCGTGAAGAAGAGGGAGGACGTACTTGCTACACATCTCTTTTGGCCAAAGATGAGACGGGATGTTGAGCGCTTTGTTGCTCGCTGCACTACACGTCAAAAAGCTAAGTCACGACTCAATCCTCATGGTTTATATATGCCTTTGCCTGTACCTAGTGTTCCTTGGGAGGATATATCTATGGACTTTGTTTTAGGTTTACCTCGAACAAAGAAGGGGAGGGATAGCATATTTGTTGTTGTGGATAGATTCTCGAAAATTGCACACTTTATACCATGTCATAAAAGCGATGATGCTGTTAATGTTGCTGATTTGTTCTTTCGTGAAATTATTCGCTTGCATGGTGTGCCAAATACTATTGTTTCAGATCGTGATACTAAATTTCTTAGCCACTTTTGGAGATGTTTATGGGCTAAGTTGGGGACTAAACTGCTTTTTAGTACTACTTGTCACCCCCAAACTGATGGACAAACTGAAGTAGTCAATAGAACATTGTCTACTATGCTTAGAGCTGTTTTGAAGAATAATAAGAAAATGTGGGAAGAATGCTTGCCTCATATTGAATTTGCTTATAATCGTTCATTGCATTCTACTACTAAGATGTGCCCTTTTGAAGTTGTGTATGGTTTCCTACCTCGTGCACCTATTGATTTGTTGCCTCTTCCATCTTCGGAGAAGGTTAATTTTGATGCTAAACAACGTGCTGAATTGATTTTAAAAATGCATGAGTTAACTAAGGAAAACATTGAGCGTATGAATGCTAAATATAAACATGCTGGAGATAAGGGTAGAAAACATGTTGTGTTTGCACCTGGAGATCTTGTCTGGTTACATTTGCATAAGGATAGATTTCCTGATTTGCGCAAATCAAAGCTAATGCCACGTGCTGACGGACCTTTTAAGGTGTTAGAGAAAATAAATGATAATGCATATAAACTTGAGCTGCCTGCATATTTTGGGCTTAGTCCCACTTTTAACATTGCAGATTTGAAGCCTTATTTGGGAGAGGAAGATGAGCTTCCGTCGAGGACGACTTCATTTCAAGAAGGGGAGCATGTTGAGGACATCAATACCATTGTTACACGCACAGCCCCTGCTGCTATACATACTGGACCAATTACTAGAGCTCGCGCACGCCAATTAAATTACCAGGTACTTTAATTTCTTGGTAATGATTCTAATGTTCATGAGAATATGATGCTGCCTAAATTGGATACATTTGTTTTGCTTACAAATGAAGGGCCTAGCTTGGAGAAGGATGAACATTGGAGCAAGAACAAGCAAGGAGATGATGGCTTGCGCAAGGGGAACAAGAACGGAGTTACAAGTGATGATTTCAGGACTTTGAAGCTACCATAATGAGTGCATGAAGCCTTGGACGAAATATACAAAATGCCACTTCATAAATTTCGTCCAGAGGCTATTCTAGGTGCCGCGTCACCTTATTATTGGGCCAGGCCCATGTAATTTCGAAATACATAAGTATAGTCTATTTTTAGAGTCCGTATGTGTGGGGAAACAAGAGATAGGGTTAGTTTCGGACCCCTCCACCAAGGGCCATGAAATTCACCCCCTCTTCCTCCATATATACAGCCCTTAGGGCACCGTTTAGACTTCGGGTTTTTTTTAGATTAAAGTTCGCCATGGCTGCAACTTCGCGTACTTCGTTTGTGTTCAACGACCAGACAAAGGCTTCATAGAACCCCACCTTGATCAATAAAGCTTTCATCTTATATTCGCAATATCCAGATTGTAATCTCAGTTTCTTGCTTGTTCTTCGTTTGCTCGCAGGAAACAGACCCTCGTGGTCAGGTTGATCGTGCTCCAGCGTGGTCAATAACCTCTCGGAGTTGGTTCAGCGATTGCTAAGGCGCGACGTCATCGCACGTTCGTAGTCGGATCGTCAAAGTCGAGTTCCACCAAAGCGATATCCATCATCTCATCGAAACATGGGACACCTTTGCCTCTATCAGCAGGGGTTGTGGTTGTAACAATGGTATTGATGTCCTCATCATGGTTGAACCGGCGTTGATACTGTTTGATGAGTGGATAGCGGCTAAGATCCGTCACACCCAATTGGTTGTTGACTCGCCTTCTCCCTGGACACAAGAGTCTAACTCTGGAATCGACATAGGCTGTTTGCATGTGTCTTTAAAATTTTGAATAAAATGCGCCTTCAGCTCAGCCCATGATCTAATGGAGTTAGCGGGCAATCCTTTCAGCCAGGTACGTGTTGGCCCATCCAACATCATGGTGAAGTACTTAGCACATGCAGCATCGCTAACATCCAGCATCTCCATAGCCATCTCATAATTCTCAATCCAAGCTTTCGGGGGTTGATCCGCCGTGTAATTAGGCACCTTACGAGGGCCCTTGAAATCCTTAGGCAAGCGCTCGTTATGCAGAGCCGACACTAAACATGGCACGCCAAGGGTTCTGGAGGTCACACCTGCCTCCAGAGACGCGAATGGGTAAGCCATAGATTGTTGCTGAGCCGCTAGCTCAGCCTCACGCCGCGCTCTGCCCTGGTCCACCAAAGCCTGAGAATCATTACCAGCGTGCGGCGGGTGAGGCCTACGAGGCTGGTGGTGCTACTCACTGCTCGACACTGTCAGTGAATCAATGTGCCTGCTATAACTCCGGCTTGGGCGCGGGGTTCAATGAATCCGTTCAGACTGTATGAATAAGCCGCCTATTAAGCCATGGCCGTCTGAAGAAGTTCTCTCATGGTCAACATGCTCCACTTGATAACCATTGAAATGACCAACAATAGCATCAATCTCGCGGTGATAAGCCGCCATGAGTGGATCCTTTGAATCCCAAGTTCCTGAAACTTGCTGAGCCACCAAGTCTGAGTCACGAAAACACCTCACCCGGCTTAGATTCATTTCTTTAGCCATCCGAAGACCATGGAGCAAGGCTTCATACTCAGCTGCATTGTTACTACAAGGGAACATCAACCTCAAAACATAACAAAATTTATCACCTCGCGGGGAAGTCAAAATAACTTCAGCCCCCGAGCCTTCCAATTGCCTGGATCCATCAAAGTGAATAGTCCAATATGTGCTATCCGGCTTCTCCTCCGGCATCTGCAGCTCTGTCCGGTCATTGATGAAATCCACAAGTGCTTGAGACTTGATAGCTGTCTGAGGCATATACTTCAAACCATGAGGTCAAAGCTCAACAGCCCACTTGGCTACCCGACCTATGGCTTCTCTGTTTTGAATAATATCCCCTAGGGGAGCAGAACTGACCATCATGATGGGAGGACCAAGGAAATATTGTTTCAGCTTACGGTCGGCCATGAACACACCATAAACTAGTTTCTGCTAATGTGGGTATCTCTGCTTAGATTCAATGAGCACTTCACTGACATAATAAACCAGCCTTTGAACCGGATATACCTTGCTTGACTCTTTTCTTTCCACCACAACTGCCACACTAACAACTCTGTTGTTAGTAGCCACATATAAAAGCAAGGGATCCTTCTCAATAAGAGCTGCAAGAACCGGTGGCTAAGCCAGTTGCTTTTTAAGCGCCTCAAACGCCTCATTGGTCGCATCACTCCAGACAAAGTGACATGTCTTCTTCATCATCTGATAAAGAGGGATAGCCTTTTCACCCAGAGGGCTTATAAACCGGCTCAAGGCCGCAATACGACTCGCCAAGCACCGGACGTCATTTATACATGCCAGTTTAGCTAAAGAAGTGATAGCCTTGATTTCTCCGGGTTAGCTTCAATGCCTCTCTCAGAAACCAAGAAACCCAATAGTTTGCCTGCTGGCACGCCAAAGACACACTTGGACGGGTTAAGCATCATCTTATAGACCCGGTGATTGTCAAAGGTCTCTTTCAAATCATCTATCAAAGTCTCTTTCTTTCTAGATTTCACAACAATATCATCCACATAAGCATGAACATTGCGTCCGATCTGGTTATGGAGACAATTCTGAACTCACAGCTGATAAGTCGCCTGGGCACTCTTGAGCCCAAAAGGCATAGATACATAGCAGAAGGCTCCAAAGGGAGTGATGAAAGTTGTCTTCTCCTGGTCCTTAACTGCCATCTTGATGTGATGGTAACCAGAATAAGCATCCAGAAAGCTCAAACGCTCACAACCCGTAGTAGCATCAATAATCTGATCACTACGAGGGAGAGCAAAAGGGTCAGCCGGACAAGCCTTATTAAGATCTGTATAATCCACACACATATGCCAAGTGCCATTTTTCTTAAGAACCAACACCGAGTTAGCCAACCACTCAGGATGAAAAACTTCAATGATGAATCCAGCGGCCAAGAGCCGGGCCACCTCTTCACCAATAGCCTTATGTCTCTCTTTGTTGAAACGATGAAGGAATTGTTTACCGGCTTAAACTTGGGATCAATATTGAGAGTGTGCTCAGTGAGTTCCCTCGGTACACCTAGCATGTCTGAAGGCTTCCATGCAAAGATGTCCCGGTTCTCACGGATGAACTTGATGAACAAGCTTTCCTATTTTCGATCCATATTAGCACTGATGTCGAACTACTTGGATGAGTCGCTAGGAACAAAATCAACCAACTTAGTATCATCTGCCGACTTAAACTTCAACAAGGGGTCATTCTCTCTAGTTGGCTTCTTCAAAGGTGTCATATCCACTGGGTCAACGTTAACTTTATAAAACTTCAACTCCTCGATGGCACAAGCCGACTCAGCATACGTAGCATCACCTTCTTCGCAATCCAGAGCGATATTCCTATCACCGTGCACCATGATGGTGCCTTTATGACCCGGCATTTTAAGATACAAATAAACATAACAAGGCCGTGCCATAAATTTGGCATAAGCCGGCCGCCCGAACAAAGCGTGATACAAGCTTTTGATCTTGACCACCTCAAAGGTCATTTTTTCTGCTCTAGAATCATGGTCATTGCCAAAAGCCACTTCCAGGGTTATCTTACCCACCAGATATGCTGACTTACTAGGCACCACCCCATGGAAAACAGTAGAAGACGTCTTGAGATCTTTGTCAATCAAATCCATACGATGAAAAGTATCATAGTAAAGGATATTGATACTACTGCCCCCATCTATGAGCACCTTTATAAGCTTGTACCCATCTACCTGAGGAGCAACCGCCAACCTGGGGCGGGTGATCCTCACGGCTCCATGTGATAGGCTTCTCAGACCACCTCAAATATCAAGGCAGGCCGGCTCTACTGAGTTCACCGATCGTTTATGGATTTTCTGGTCTCGTTTGCACACACTCGTGGTGAACACATGATATTGACCACTGTTCAGCTGCTTTGGATTGCTCTGATAACTAGATTGTTGCTGCTGATTCCCTTGACCAGATTGCTGATTAAAGCCACCTTGATTGCCTTGGCCTTGGGAACCAGAGCTTGAACCGCCACCTCCAAAGCCGGGCCCGTGAGAGCCAAATCCTGAGCCGCCATGCAGGCCATGATTATTTTGGAAAAAATTAGAGTTTCCATACTCCCTCATGATGAAGCAATCCTTCCACAAATGGCTGGTCGTCTTCTCTTGGGTGTCGTGCTTTGGGCAAGGCTGATCATCCTGGCCTCAAGGTTGAACTTCGTCCCTCCAAACCAGGGCGCTGATGTTTTCCCCTTAAGACGCTGATTATTGTTCTGCGCTTTGGTGTTAGCCACAAAATCTAAACCGCCGTCAGCCTTGCGCTTACCGTTGCCACCTTGACTCGCCGCATTATGCTGTCCCTTTGCATTGCCACTCTTTTTCCTTTGCTGACTTTCTCCTCACCAGACTCAGGGTCTTTAGTACTATCAAAGTCGGCATATTTGACGAGAGCCGCCATGAGCTCCCCCATATCATTGTAGTTGCACTTAAGCCACCCCAGCTTCTGTTTAAGAGGAAGAAAATGACAATTCTTTTCCAACATGAGGATGGCTGAACCAGCGCTGATACTGTTTGATGAGTGGATAGCGGCTGAGATCCAGCACACCCAATTGGTTGTTGACTCGCCTTCTCCCTGGACACAAGAGTCTAACTCTAGAATCGACATAGGCTATTTGCATGTGTCTTTAAAATTTTGAATAAAACGCACCTTCAGCTCAGCCCATGATCTAATGGAGTTAGCGGGCAATCCATTCAGCCAGGTACGTGCTGGCCCATCCAACATCATGGTGAAGTACTTAGCACATGCAACATCGCTAACATCCAGCATCTCCATAGCCATCTCATAACTCTCAATCCAAGCTTCCGGGGTTTGATCTGCCATGTAATTAGGCACCTTACGAGGGCCCTTGAAATCCTTAGGCAAGCGCTCGTTACGCAGAGCCTGCACTAAACATGGCATGCCAAGGGTTCTAAAGGTCACACCTGCCTGCAGAGACGCCGATGGGTAAGCCGGAGATTGTTGCTGAGCCACCAGCTCAGCCTCATGCGCTCTGCCCTGGTCCACCAAAGCCTAAGCATCATTACCAGTGCACGGCGGGTGAGGCCTACGAGGCTGGTGGTGCTGCTCACTGCTCGGCACTGCCGGTGAATCAATGTGCCTGCTATAACTCTAGCTTGGACGCGGGGTTCAGTGAATCCGTTCACGACTGTATGAATAAGCCACCTATTGAGCCATAGCCGTCTGAGAAGTTCTCCGGCTCATCGTATTTCCATTGCAGTTGGTGACTCATCTTGAAGAGGGAGAGCCGCCAATCGAGTAACCGCGGCTATCATGTTGTTTAGAGGGTTAGAATAATGATCCCGTGGCATTGGAGCATGTTGAGGAGGAGTCAAGTTCATCCGTGGGGGATCTATAGCACGTGGCTGAACCGGCGCTCCAGCGCCGGTGCTTCAACAGCCCGGTCCACCATGGGCGGGTTACTCGTTCCTGCCCCAGGTGTGTTAAAAAGGTTTCTTACATCATAAACCGGAGGTAAATGACTCATGTGCCTTCTTTTAAAAACGGCATTTGATGCATTTTGGTCTAAGCTTAAGCAAAAATTCTCTGCTTGAATCCGCTCTGCTTCCCTTTCCAAGGCGGCTCGCTCCGTCACCATCTGGGGTGTTCTCAATGTTAAGATCTTCCTTAGCTTGACCTATCTCATCGTGTAACTTTGCGGCGTCCACATTATGCTGCGCTTGATTTGCCGGGGTTACCTCCATTGCCAGTAGCATAGCTAGAGCCTCCAACAGTTCAGATACAATTTGAGCCAGCGGACGCACAGGGCCTCCTGCCCCGGCTGCCGTAGTAGTCGCTGAACCGGAGATCATTGATGTCGCAGTTGAAGAATTCTACACCGGCTGCGTACCGGCCATGAAGACTGCGGCCCGGCCGGGCAGCTCATAGGGGTCCGGAATAATGTGACCATCGGAATAGCCCCCAAGTCTATCATCTTGCACTTGGTACATGGAATTGGTCTCGCCGGTTGAGGACTCATCGCCTGAGTAGACGACCGTCTCTCCACCGGATGCAGATCCTCCTTCGAGATCTACTCCTTGAACAAAGCCAACAAAGACACACTTCGGGGCGGCTTGAATCTTGGCGGGTCGCGCTCGCTGAGCCGTCTCGATGATGTCGGTGCAGGTGTCCGGCTCAGCTTCTGACTCACCAATCTTGCTGATGAAGACTTGAATCCCTCCAAAGGGGACCCGGTATCCATACTCGATTGAGCTGGCCTCGGGGCCCCAGCCCGCATCATCGATGTAGAGCTTGCCGCGACGACTCTTAGTCATTCGGCCCACAGCGTATCCTTTGATCCCTGCGAACAAGGGACACAGAGAGTTTTTACCCAGGTTCGGCCCCTCTCAACGAGGTAAAAGCCTACTCCTGCTTTAGGTTGTATTGCTTGGGTTTCAATTACCAGAGAGAGAATACACTTGACCTAGTTCTCGACTTGTTGTTTCCTATCTTAACCCACCGCCGGATCACCCCTTTATATACACAGGCTGATACCCGACAGCTTACTGAGTCCCAGCCGGCTCATACACAACGTGTCCGGCTCGATGACTAACTAAGCTTGCCTTACAATACAAGTTACACATATGGCGGTTTATCCTCTTGGGCCTCAAGTCGCCTCTGGGTCTTGGGCCTTCAATAGGCTTGCTTCATAACTCTCCATCTTCATCCTTGAGTCGCTAACGGTATGACCCAGCCCCTCCTAGGCGGGTCATACCCAATAGTTATATCCCCAACACCCTCCATGACCTCTACGCTGCACCCCCCGGATCCTATGAGAAGAGCCGCCCCTTGCCGCTGACGCCGCCGGGGATCGACCGCCCTCGAGCCGCCCCTCGTCGCCGCCCAGGATCATCCGCCGCACGAGCCGCCGGTTAGTGTTTGTTTGTGCTTCATGTCGAGCGCTCCACATAGTTGGTTGACATGGCGTGCACTTCTTGTTCATGTAGATGGAATTGAGCCCGTGCAAGAAGTTTTTGCTCTCCGATTTGTCCGATTCAGACGACTCGGATGTTGAGACGATGCTTTCAAACTTTCTGCAGCAGACATTGGTGATGGCTCTTGCCGTCAAAGGAGCACGTAGACGAGAACCGAAAAGGGCAGTGAGGATCGACCGTCGGGCATCTTTGCATTCCTTAGAATCGCCATCTCGGGAACGTGTTGATGCAAGACTATTTCATGGAGAATCCAACATATCCAATGCACCTCTTCCAGAGAAGGTACCGAATGCGCCGATCCCTCTTTGTGAAAATTGTTCAAGCTTGTGAGGCAAATTGTCGGTATTTTACTCAACGAAGAAATGTTGCGGGCTTGAAGGGATTTAGTGCATATCAAAAAATATCGGCAGGTGTGCGGGTGATTGCATATGGCGTTCCGGCTGACTATGCCGATGAGTACCTTCGCATTGGTGAAGATACATCAATTGAATCAGTGCGTAGATTTGCCAAAGTGATCATCTGTGTCTTTGGTCCCCAATATCTTCAGGCACCCAATGAGGATGACACAAAGAAATTGATGTCATCTAATGAGAGGAGAGGCATGCTAGGTAGCATTGATTGTATGCATTGGACTTGGAAAAATTGCCCAAAGGCATGGCAGGGAATGTATTGTGGCAAGTCTAGTGATGCAACAATTGTGCTAGAGGCCATAGCATCCGTGGATTTATGGATTTGGCATTGCTTCTTTGGTATGCCGGGCACTCTCAATGATATCAATGTGTTGCAACAGTCTCATTTGTCTGCTAGGCTTGCTAGTGGTGATGCTCCTGCTTGCAACTACACTATCAATGGGCATGAATACACACAATCTTGCAAATGGTATATACCCTCCTTGGTGCACATTTGACAATAGCATCAAAGAACCCAAAACTAAAAAACAATGTGAATTCACAAGGATGCAAGAGGCAGCCCGAAAAGACATTGAAAGAGCATTTAGGATTTTGCAATCGAGGTTTGCCATTGTTCGTGGTGCTGCTCGTTTTGGGGACAAGCGGACCTTGAAGAACATCATGACATGCTGTGTTATCCTTCACGATATGATTCTCGAAGTGAGAGAGGCATGAACTTGGAGTTCTTCTACGACAATGTGGGTAGCCGTGTCAAACCAACTAGAGACCCTAACCACATTAGAGCTTTTCTTCAAACATACAAGGAGATTGAAAATGCAAACACCCACTTTCAGCTTCAGGAGGATCTCGTTGAGCACCATTTGCAAAGGGCTGGACAGTAACAAACTCATTTTTCCATTCATTTGTATTTATATTCGGGACAAGTTTTGCATTGCATTATTTGTATTTGTATTCGTGATTTGAATAATTATTTGTAATGTGGATGATTGTTGTATTGTGTTGGTATTGATAATTATGGTGTGGTATTGATATTTTGCGGACCGCCGGGATGCAAGATGCAGCGGCGCAAGAGCAGACCCTACAAAGCCGACCCGTAAACAAGTATATTCCACGAATATCCTTTCATACGGGTCCGTTTGGGGGGTATGCCTCTGCGGCCGTCCGTGCTGGCCCGTAAAGCCGTTTTTCCACGAACTGCAAACGCGTTTTGCGGGCTGGCGGGATGCGGGGTCTGCTAGAGTAGCTCTTATAAACTTGGAGCTCGGACTCCAAAACTGATCTCCGCCATCCTGTCCCAACATGAACCGGTGCAGAAATTTTGACGTGAAGCGGCCGAGTATATTTTTGCCCGAAACTTCAACGGTTCTCTCCTCTTTTTATATAAACTAGCTGAAATAGTCACAGATAGAGACATTATAACACAGTCACAATTGCATAATAATTGAAGTCCAATCCTCTTTTATAGAAACTAGCTGAAATAGTCACAGATAGAGACAATATAACACGGTCACAATTGCATAATAATTGAAGTCCACTTAACTTGTAATGTAAAGTGATAACAAAATAGCACATTAACAATGTATACATGTAAAGTGATGATCCAACTAAAAATTTATGACAAATTTTTGAGATCTACTTGATGCACTTAAGAAATTGTCTCAGAATATGAGACAAGTTGTTTTTAGCTTCATTCGCACGATATTTGAGCAAGTATAATAAAAACTGCTTCCTCAGCTCATACCCATCCTGCAAAGAAATATATGTAGTTAGCACGAATACTTCACATGGAAGGTTTTAAATCATGTGTAACGCACAATACTCACAGCACAAACTAGCTTCTCCAGGTCTTTACCATTCCACAGTAGCATAAAATGAAAGACAAAATAGCCTGACAAATCCCTGCAATTTCCTAAATTGTTATTGTATTAAATATGGTGATAACAAAAGTAAATGTGTGTACTCTAAATTTATTACATGTCTACGCTCGTTGGAATACCACAGTAAATAAACATTGCCATTTTGATATATCAGAATTCCATCTTGGTTGCGTTATTTTGAGTGCTTCTTTGAATTCCCTTGCAAAACTTTTTAATTTCACTAAGTGCCTCAGAATTTTCATCTCCAACGGTTGTGTTATATGAATAGGGTTTAGAATAGATACACGACGTGCCTCTTTGTCGATGACGTACAAGATGTGTCGACCGATGGATTCATATGGAAGATAAATCTACAAGTGGTAGCTATTACAGACAACAATAAACCAAAACAATGGACAGAAGACCTTACTTACCGTGTTGCACGATGAGACGTTGTTGTCTATCTCAGGCCAGCTATCAAACAAAGTTGTCAACTTCTGAATAGTTTCCTTATCGCGGAACTTTTGATCGCGTGTTGAGTCCCACATCATGGACTCAGTAAAAAAACTATTTAGAAACATGTTGATACTAATGATATTGAATGAAGAATTTCAATAACTTACACAAAATTGTAGATCCATGTAGTGTATAGGAGGGTCTGTGAACAATACTGCCTCATCACATGCCAGTGTATGCACGGCAATGTTGAAAGAATTATTGTTCATAGACTACTCCATGTTAAGTATGCCCTAAGGTTTTTTGAGACTTAAGCCCATTGGACGGGGTGTCGAGCTTCAGACCCATTCCTTCCTAAAAATTGGATGGTAAGAATAACAATAATGTATACTGGCACATTACATATTGATAAATGATACTTACTCCAATCACTTGGCATCATCGATCGGCATGATGTAATTGCAGAGGCCGGCAAGTAATTCACATTGATCCGTGGGCATGATGGGGATTGGGATAAGACGTTTATATTTGACTCCATCAGGTGGATTATCCATGCGCTCGAGATCAGAATTACATAAACTATCTTCATTGTAGATTGATGGTATATTAGACATCCTTTTAGCTTATTCAGTTCTGTATCAAGCAAAATGATAGCTAATTTTCGTTGAAGGTGTTTCTTATCTTCCTGCAAAATATAAAAAGATAAAATTGATATAATATTTTGAGATAAAATGATGAGATAATGTATAAAAATGAAATACATGCACTGATACAACAAGGTGCTATACAAACAGTTTTTAACCCCATTCCGCGACGGCATTTGAAACCGTCGCCAAGCGAGTGTGGGCGATAGGGGGGTCCTTCCCACATGACCCAGAAACCGTTGCATATACAATACTTCCCACTCGTTTGTGCTTGCATTGCCATCACAGTCGGTATTCTATGGTGCAACGTTTATGATGCGCGGCCCATCACAAACGGTTCACTATTATAGAACATGTATGATAAGCAGACAATCACACACATTCGCTTTTCCCAAACCATACGCGGTAACTAATTCAGAAGATTAGCTAATCGTCGTACGAGTGTCAGACAGGATTACGAAACGTCAGACCATCGTAACATCGTCGTACACGACAACTATCGCACACTCTATTCTATGGTGCAACGTTTACGGTGTATACCACATCAGAACCAGTTCATGGTTGTGAATCATGTATGATAAGCAACTATCACAAACATTTAGTTTGCCCGCACCGTTTGTGATATTGTATGACATCGCACACGCTTTGCAAACGGCAATTGTGTGCATGCTTGCACACGTTTCCTCTCTGTGAATCATGTCGGATTATGGCGTATATCGCAAACGTTTGTGTTTTACCAACCGTGTGTGCTGTAATTTCATCGTAATTTAATTGCTGCTATTTCAAATTGTACCGGATTTGAATTTGAATGTAGGCTATAGCTTTATTCATATCCATCAGGTTCAAACAACCAATGCATTATTCGATTCATATGTACATATGTTCAAGAATTACATAAGAACCAAATAAAAAATGATGAACCACAGTTGTATACTTGTACTATTAAATACGATAAAGAAAGAGGTGAAATACATTCTGGTTGCTGAACAAGGTGAAGCGGAATGCCCATATTGTGTCCTCCTCCATGCAGAAGGCACGCACGACTCTAGTCCAACCCCTTGTGATGGCCGACTGCCCATCCTACACGGTATTCATGAAAACATCTAGATAATCATCGTGTTCTGGTAGAAATACTTTAACCTTTGCATGCCCACCAATCATGTAGTTGAGAAGTAATCTTGAGTAAGCTGCTTTGGGAACCACTTCAAAGGAAAAAGATTCAGACATTGTCATCTAACATAACTCACTATGGGCAGTCAAAAGAAGGCTGCAGAGTTCTTACTAACCATCCTGCAATTCGCTATTGTCTTGGATAAAGTGTAAACAAATAGTTTAGTTGCCATGTTTTGACCCACTTTACTAACAATCTTTATTAGCTTCCTCACTTGATGCTGGTTCATCGATATCTCATTGGCCCATACGCAGAAAGGGTCGAAGCGCGGATCTTTACCAATGACATATGTACCTAAAAGCACCAAGTTAATATTAGAAGCTAAACAACAATTGCACAATTATGTAGTACAATACTCTTTTATAATATCTTATAACATCCAATATACTCACGTGTTGGAATAATTAACATCTTATATTATGGGATGGAAGGAGTTTATTACATTCTTACAAATTATCGGCTGATTAACTGATCCCGTATCCATGGGTTAGAGTTAGTTTGAGCTACTTCGGGCTCAAATAGCCCTAAATTATATCCAAACATGAGGGCTAGTTTGAGCTAGTAATGTTGTTGTTGTTGTTGTTGTTGTTGTTGTTGTTGTTGTTGTTGTTGTTGTTGTTGTTGTTGTTGTTGTTGTTGTTGTTGTTGTTGTAGCCCTAAATTATATCCAAAGATGAGGGCTAGTTTGAGCTAGTAATGTTGTTGTTGTTGTTGTTGTCGCTGTCGCTGTCGCTGTCGCTGTCCCTGTCGCTGTCCCTGTCCCTGTCACCGTCGCCGTCGCCGTCGCCGTCGCCGTTGTCGTCGTCGTCGTCGTCG